>NC_071271.1:25725807-25875807 GCF_023375685.1 Ictalurus furcatus
ATTACATTTACCAAACAATCCCAAAAGAACACTTCTGGGAACGAGAATACCCACTCCGTCATACCGAGGGAACGGCCTGTTCAAAAAGACCCAAGCCCGAGGGTCACTGTAAGACACTCAAGCCCGGGGTGCAATGAATATCCAGGCTGTAATAACAAATGAATGTGTGTGGCATAGACCACCCTGCAGCAGCACACACATCCTGTAAGGATACACCTTTGGACAAAGCCTTCGTGGAGGTGACCGCCCTAGTGGAATGCGCCCTTATGCCCAGAGGTGTAGTGAGACTGCGCGCCTCATAAGCGATAGAGGTTGCTTCCACTATCCAATTAGAGATGTGCTGCTTTGACACAGCATCAACTCTACTGTCGCTGCCAAAGCAGACCAGCAGCTGCTCCGACTTACGCCACTGGCTGGAGCGGTGGACCTAAGTACAAAGAGCCCTTACTGGACACAGCAGGTACATTCTCTCTTGTTCCGGTGTGGAGAATGGAGGAGGGCAGAAAGCCTACTACACCACAGGGTGGGCAGCTGATGTAGGCACTTTAGGAATATAATCCGCCATAGGATACAGGAAGGCCTTGGCTCATCCAGGGGTAAAGTCAAGGCAGGAAGGGGGCAACTGAGAGAGCTTGTAGATCTCCTACTCGCTTGAGAGATGTCAGGGCCAGCAGAAGAGCTACCTTTAGAGTCAGATGCTTCTCAGAGGCTGAGTCTAAGGGCACAAATGGGGCCCCTGACAGACCTTCCAGGACCACAGAAAGGTCCCAGGAAGGTATGCGCGGCCTGCAAATGGGCCTCAGCCACCTGACACCACGCATAAACCTTGAAGTTAGAGGATGTTGCCCCACAGAGGCTCCATCAACAGGGGCGGGGCTGGCCAAAATGGCGGCCATGTAAACCCTGATTGTAGAAGGAGCCCACCCCACTGAGAAACGTTCTTGTAAGAACTCCAGGACTGTAGCTATTGCACACTTCACTGGGTCTACAGTGGATCCCTGCGGATGTGAATCTCCGAAGGAGTGCCATCTAGCAGGGATATTATCTCTGAGAACCATATTCGAGCTGGCCAATAAGGTGCTACTACACACCCCTAGAGTGTGACCCAAGGCTAGAAACCAGGCACACTCAAATTCTCAGAGCACGTAGGCATCGCCGTGTGACACTGATTATTCTCAGAGGGTTCGTCCTTGGATGAAACTCCCATCTTCTTAGCCACCACTGAATGGTGTCCTGTGCCATAGGCCTATAAGCTCCAAAAGTCTTGCAAGATCCAGCTTTATCTTGCTCAGCGTTGATAGGATTGACCCTACACGTGTTGGGGATAGAAATGCCCTCATCGTAGTAGAATCCTTATAACCCCTAGAAAAGTTGTCCATTGCACTGGAGAAAGCATAGTTTTCTGAGGTTCAACTTGAGCCCCAAGCTCTTCATGTGGGCGAGAACAACATCTCGATGTTGAACCACCAGTTCCCTGGATCGTGCTAGAATTAACCAGTCGTCCAGGTAGTTTAGTACACAGATGCCCTGGAGTCACAATGGAGCCAGAATGACATCCATGCACTTTGTGAAGGTGCGAGGGGATAAAGCTAGTGATATTTCTATGTGGAAATATGCACCATTTAGATCTATCGTCACAAACCAGTCCTCAAACTGAATCTGTGGAAACTTCAGGCTCTGGTCTGTGCCGACAACTGTGGTGAGCAAACCTCTGAGCCAGGTGGGTCGAGTTCTAAACTGGACCTGGTACCCTTTTCTACTGTAGACAGAACCCATGGAGACACATTTGGCAGTAGTTTCCATGCTGCCAGACGGTCTTTTAGTGACGTTAACTATTCCACATTCTACTGGAGGGAAAGCATCAGATTTTCGTTGCCCTGTGACAGCTCGCTGACCAAAGAACACTGAAAACTTGGGACAGCCTTGGCTAGGGGAGGCCCTACAGTAGCACTGGGGGCTAACTGCCCTAACAACCTCATGTCCCCTGATACGTCCTTCCATGGGCCCTCAGGACCGCGCTTCTTTGCCTGCTTGGCCTTTATGACCATTCTCAGATCAGGCCTAGTAGCAGACCGTGACTGTGGCCACCCAGTTCCCCTGGCTGTCTGCGGGGGTTGGCGGGCTGCCATACTCCCCTTCTGTGTCTCCTTCGCACTAGTGCTGGCCCGGGCTCAACACAACAGGGAAGGAACTGGCTGTAGGCCTGCAACATTATCATTGTGTGCAGTGACCCACAAGCAAGACTACTACTGCATAGGCCTTGCCCACCAATGCCATGGTGGCCTTACATGGTGGCTTGGATGGCAAAGCCGGCCCCCCTAATTACCTGCCGTCGATGGAGAGAGGTAGCTCGCAAGCGTCTAATCCACCTTAAGTATAGCTATATAGCCATGCCATTCATTCCCCACAATGGCTGAATAATCCAACATCGTGGGGTTATAAATATGGCTTATGCATGGTTTTCCTCCAACAGCCTGATATTTTGTGATGCACTTCTGGAAGAAAGGGGAGTTTCTGCAACGTGAGGGGTTTATTTTCACTGGGGAAAAAAGGCTCATCCAGCCTTAGTAATCACTTCAAGCAGCTCTTTATTTGCTGCTCACAGTTTTTAGCACATCCTTCTAGCTCCTTGGAGTCAGAGAGGACTTATTATTATTATTATTATTATTATTATTATTATTATTATTATTATGTGTGTGTGTGTGTGTTTCCTCTCTCTTTTTTTCCCTTTTGGCTTTCCATAGCGGAAGGAGAAGTCGCGATGCGAGCTCCAAAATCCAGCGGAGAGCCGAACCCGGAAGACAGAGCAAGAGATAGAGCAGCGCTTGTCTCCGACTCCTCTTCCAGATCCATAAGAGATCCCCTGAACCTGAGACGGCTAGCTGCCTCGGCAGCGGTCGGCCCAGATCCGCGAGGCTCTGAAAGCCAACTCGCTTCAGCTTCCGAGAAGAACACGATCTGTAGGCATTACCATGCGCAGCCTTTCGAGGCTGCCATCGCCTGCTACAACCCCTAGACACTTCACCCAGAAAGTGTGCACTACTCCCCGTGATGAAACGGGAGCAAGCCGTAACACACTTCCTGAATTCTCTCACTCATATTTTTCTCTCTCACTCATTCCTTTTTTTTTTTAAAGGGATAGAACAGTCCAGAGATTTTGAGAAAAGATAGAGCGGAAATGAAATGTCTTTTGTTTCTTTACACAAACAACCGCCACGCAGTCTTTCGCTGAAGATAATAAGGCTGATTGCGCGGTTCACAGGTGCCATATTTATATCACGCGACGCGCTTAATTGCCACGTCACCTGATCATGGCAGGCCTATGAAAGACATGATTTTTACACAAGCTTCAGATGCCGGTCACGCGCGAGAGGCGCTCCCATAGTGTTATGTTAAACACAACTAAATGTAAAAAGAGAACTACAGCTGTATATAGGGGTAATTATTATAGGTACCACAGGTGTGAGTGATCAGTGGGACATGTGACATGGTCATGGTCATGTGATGTGTTGGGGCTGATGGGTAATGTAGTTCAGTGTGGATTTCAGCATAACCATGACACCTGCTTCATTGAAAAATGTAAGTTGTGCAAGTGGTATTAATCTTAAAATAAGGAGAAAAAAAAAAAATCTTGTTCCTCTGCTGGGATATTATGCAAACCATTGTTGTAGCTTGTTACTGGTTACATCTAGCTCAATATTAGCTGGAAGATCTTAATAAGACAAAGATAGACATATTTTTTTTTTAAATGAGATTACTTTACTTTTCTAATGTAAAACATGTTTGACATTATTATTATTTTTTACACAAAAAAATAACTCATTTCCAGAAACAAGGCTTTTTCCCCTTTCATGAAATGTCTTTTTTGCCATGTTGGGGCAATTATCACAGGAGAATTTTGCTTTAGGTGCAGGTGTAAATATACCACCTCACTCTCCTGAAACCATGGAGAGCTGGCTCCTGTGGCTCTGGCAATGGTGGTTCTTGAGAGGGAGGAGCTGGAACTAGAGGTAAGTTTAAGCTCCTTGAACATGAAAAAAAAAAGTGGTTTGAGATGAACTCAAGGGTCTGCTTGACATGGGTGTAATCTATGAGTTCCACAATCACTGGAGCAACCTGGTGGTCTTGGTGCCCAAGGCCAATATTATGAGGTTTATAATTATCAACATTATTAGATTTTTATTGTTATATTTCTTTACTTCATATTTGCTCTCATTTGTTTATTTATGCTATTGGTTTTGATTGCTTAACTGCAAATCAAGCATTTCACGTTGTTACATTATGCAGAAATTTAAATGCACTCCTACCAGATAAGTTTGATTGCACAGATACACCAAAAATGAAACTAAGAAATAAGGAAACTGTCTGTGGAATTTGCATTCACTCATTTTGTGATTAGATTTTACTGTACACAAACTGAATAATAACCATGTGAATTATGTATTTCAAATTGGACAACCTATCCAAGTAACACCGAAATTATGCATGCATGCTCTCCAAAACTGCTACAAACCTAGTCTACTGCCTTCTGACTGCAATCACGTGGTCAGGTCAATCTTTTTACCTCTCCTAAAGTGTAGTGCATTGGGAATAGTTCTGAAGGGGCATCATGTATTTGGTGAGACCACTGAGCTCAAGCATACAGAATTATATAAAAACCAGGAAACTTTTCCCTAGACCACATCTTACCATTTTGGCAGAAGAAGTGGACTGGATGCCTTATACAGCATTACAGTAGCAGAACTCTACAGTACTGGAGGACTGGAAGTACAGTTCCAGTCTCACTTTAAGTACTATTATAGTGTCACTTTAATGAATTTTGGAATAACAGAGGCACTTTAAATAACAACTTGAAAGACTGCTGGACAACAGATTGTTAATTCCTTATTGAAGATAACATTTTAAATATCTTAAAATTAAACATGGCTCAAAATGTTTCCAGAAAAACAATCAACGAATTTGTTATCACAGGATTTGATAATTTTGAAAAACCAATGATTCTTGGAATTGTCATACTTACTGTATACATTCTTGTCATGCTTGGGAACCTGGCAAACATATGCTTTATTGTTATGGATAAACATCTACACCAGCCAATGTATCTCTTCATTTGCAATTTAGCAATAGTAGACATGCTCTATTGTACATGTTCATGTCCAACTATGATAGGGAACCTTTTAGTTGGCTTTAAAACTATATCTTATATACCATGCATTATTCAGATGTTTGTGTTTGGTTTAGGCTTTGTGATGGAGGTGTTTACTATTTCTGTCATGGCTTTTGACCGATTACTTGCCATAATCAAGCCACTGCGCTACCCTTCAATTCTGACAAATGTTCGTTCTGTTATTCTCACTTCTTTCTTGTGGATTCTAGGTACTGCTACAGTAGCTGTCGGGCCTGGAGCTGTTATTTCTCTACCATTTTGTTTCACAACACTTAAATTCTTGTTTTGTGACTATGGATCTGTTGTCAGAGCCACTTGTGTAGATCCTAACCCATATTTTGATTTGATGGCAATTTTAACTTTTTTTCTGCTGTTTGGGACATTCAGTTTCATCTGTGGGTCTTACATAATGATAGTTATTGTTGTTGTCAAAATGACCTCAAAAGGTAGCAAGAAAAAAGTGTTTAACACATGCTTTAATCATTTGATAGTTGTAGTGTGCTATTATGGCCCTGCTTTTATTATAAACGTTTTAACTAGAACAGGTATAGTTCTCACAATAGAGGAGCGACATGGGCTCAGAATTGGCACCATTCTTGGTCCGTCCTTAGTAAATCCTTTCATATATTCTTTTAGAACCAAAGAGATCAGAGACAAAATCTTGAGAATTGTGTCTAAAGTTGGACCAACCAAAGAATAATGTGGTTGAAAATATGCTGTTTTTACTTTTTTTAACACTTACATAAAGAGTGAGTAAAGGCTCATAGGCCCACAAAGCATATACAGTGTAAAAGCAGGAGTGTGTGTCTGTGTAGAATTCTGAACTGATGTCAGTCAGTAATCTTCATGAATGACCTATTTAACTTGGAATTATGGTTTATCAGAATTTAGATTAGATTTAGAACAGATTTTAACTCTGCTCATATCTGTTAATATTTATATGAAGCTAAGCATGTAATGCAAAAGAATGATTAATTTGTGTATAGTGCAAGCATACTGGATGTGTTTCTCAAACAAATAAACACATTTTCTACCTCAGAACTGTATAGACACTTAACTCATTTTATTCAAGCTGTAGATTAATTTTCTATGGGCAGATGAGTATGTAAGGAAAGTAAATGTAGCCTGCAATCAATTTAACGGTGACATTGCATTTAGGAAAATGAAAATGAAATTAAATAAATCTGAAAATTAAAATCTGAAAATGTTATCCTACTCTGCAATGTCAAGTATTAAGTACAGCATGTACAACATTCACTAGCTTAGACTCTATACACACAATCTAGGAACAGGGCATATCAGAGAAATTCAATTCAATTTTCAATTACATTTTATTTGTATAGTGCTGTTAACAATGGATATTGTCTCAAAGCAGCTTTACAGAAATATATAAACAAAGGATACAGATTTTAAGTGTGTGAATTTATCCCTTAAAAAAAGAAAAAAGTAGTAGTAGTAATAATAATAATAATAATAATAATAATAATAATAATACTTTAGATACATCAAGACACAGTAATACATGGAATAAAACATTCATTTTTCTTCATTAAGAAAGTCCCAGAGAAAAGACCAAGTGTGCCAAAAAAATGTCAGATCTGTGATGAAGATAATAGGTAGGTTTTTCTAATGGCAAAAAAGTAGCAGCCTGTCTCATCCACAATTTGACAGATGGTATCTGTGAAGTTGACCACAACAACAGTATACATTTTTTTTTTTACCCAGACACGTACAAAGGTTCAGTACAAGCACAGCACCATCAAGATTTACAACTGTACAATTCAAGAGATAGACAGTCGGAGACATGGTAAAAGTCTTTCCAATAATCTTTTCTATAATTTTGTGAATGTCTTTCATGTAGGTCTTAATCTTTTTGCAATACCAAAATGTATACATCACTGTACCAGTGGCTGCTTTAGACTTAAAACATAATTGGTGGTGTTGGGGAAAATTATGTGGAGACGTACTGGTGTAAAATAAGTCCTATGGATGAATTTAAAATTTTTGTTCATGAGCCAAAATTTAAGTACCCTTCAGAAAAACCTTTATCATTCCGCTTATCATTAAAAGGACACCAAGTTTGCTTTTCCCATCTCCATTAGAGAGTCAAACATTGATAAACTACTGTAACATTTGACTGCATAGTTAAAATTTAAGATATCCTCCTCTTAGTACCACCTGAGGAGAAAAACTTCTTTTCTTCTTCAGTATGAACAAAGTGCATTTATCTACTCTCATTTGAGACTCCAATAAGACACCAATAAGTGGTGTAACTGAATAAACTTACAAAAATCTTTACTAGACAGTTTAAATTCTTCATTAATCTGCTTAAAAGTTAATGGACATAGATAGATCGTATGTATACTATAAATAAAAGGCAGATAACATAACATACTTGGAACACCTGAAACAGTAACTTCGTGTTCAGAACCAAAGAGATCAGAAACAAAATTGTCTATAAAGTTGGACCAACCAAAGAATAATGTGGGGATAAATATGCTGTTTTAACTTCAATTTAACATTTACATAAAGAGTGAGTAAAGGCACATAGGCCTACAAAACATATACAATGTAAAAAAGGAGTGTGTCCATGTAGTATTTTGAACAACTGATGTCAGTCTTCAGTAATCTTCATGAATGACTGATTTAATTTGGAAATACTGTATGGTTTATCAGAATATTTTAACACTGTTCATATCTGTTAATATTTGTATGAAGCTTAGCATTTACTATAAAGCAATTAGTTTGTGTGTAGTGAAAAGTTCTGCAAGTATACTGGCTGTTTATCAAACAAATAAACTCATTCTATTTCAGAACCCTACAGGCAATTACAGTGGTGCTTGAATGTTTGTGAACCCTTTAAGATTTTCTATATATCTGCATAAATATGACCTAAAACATCAGATTTTCACACAAGTCCTAAAAGTAGACAAAGAGAACCTGTGGCACTCAGGGCTGAGACAGGCAGAACACAGACACTCAGGAGGCAGAGATGGTGCAAAGAGGTGGGTGGTTTTATTAAAATTCAGGTGAACGCATGGAGGTGCAGAGGTTTTGAGCTGGTGCATGTGGGCCGCTGTCTTCCCGAACTGGGGCATGGTGAACAGGGCGGTGCTGCAAGGAGGAGGGACCCAGGAGGCTTGGCCGAGGCTGTGGGTGTCAGCAAGAAGCGTAGCACAGTCTGGGAGTTTCTTCTTGGCTCTCGGCATTGTCTGCGTCTGTAAATGGCGAGAGGTAGCGACATGTCACAAACTGTGTTTCTGAAGTGAGAACTCACCATGCTGTGTCTGCTGCTTCCATTTATTGCTGCTCCAATCATCCACTGCCAGCCGTGTGTTTCTGCCAGTATTTACAATCAATGGGATAACAATAATTATGAGTAACTCTGTATTTAGGGGTGCTTATTAAAGGTACCACAGGTGTGAGTGATCAGTGGGACATGTGTATTGGGGCTGATGGGTAATGTAGTTCAGTGTATATTTTAGCATAACCATGACACCTGCTTCATTGAAAAATGTAAGTTGTGCAAGTGGTAGTAATCTTAAAATAAGGGGGAAAAAATCTCTGCTGGGATATTATGCAAACCATTGTTGTACATTTTACCGGTTAAATCTAGCTCAATATTAGCTGGAAGATCTTAAGACAAAGCTTGATATATTTTCTTAATATGAGATTACTTTACTTTTCTAATGTAAAACATGCTTGACTATATTATTTTTCTTTTACACAAAAAATAAGACTCCTTTCCCAGAAACAAGGCTTTTTTGCCTTTCTTGAAATGTCCTTTTTGGGTCAATTATCACAAGAGAATTTGGTTCAGGTGCAGGTGTAAATATACCACCTCAATCTCCTGAAACCATGGAGAGGTGGTTCCTGTGGCTCTGGAGATGGTGGTTCCCGAGAGGGAGGAGCTGGAACCAGAGGAAGTCTAAGCTCCCTGAACATGAAAAAAATGTGGTTTGAAATGAACTCAAGGCTCTGGCTTGACATGGGTGTAATCAACGAGTTCCACAATGACTGGAGCAACCCAGTGGTCTTGGTACCCAAGGCCGATTTTATGAGGTTTATAATTATCAACATTATTAGATACATTATTTTTATTGTTCTATTTCTTTACCTCATATTTGCTCATGTTTGTTTGTTTGTTTGTTTATTTATGCTATTGGTTTTGATTGCTTAACTGCAAATCAAGCATTTTTCAGGTTGTTACATTATGCACAAATTTAAATGCACTCCTACCAGATAAGTTTGAGTGCACATGTAACAGATTTAAGAAAAATAGGAAATAAAATAATTTTTTTGTGATTTGTGATTTTTTTTTTTTTTCTCTATGGCATGTGCTGCGCTGTAAAATGTATTAATTTCGCCAAAATCCTTCACGGTTATTTAATAGTTTGCTGTTCTTGGTGTTGGGAGTACTTCATTTGTGTTATAGTGCTCTTTGCTGATTGGTAGCAGACATATCGCGTCATTCCCGGTTTCTTGTCAGTCGTCGTTGAGTTGTGAAGATAAATCCTGTATGACGACATTTTGCTCTCTTTGACCTCTAAATAGACGTTGAGCTTGTCTGCGGCACGAATAAACCTGAGTTCACCAAGATACGCCGATGTCCATTGTCTATTGTGCACCAGAACACAACGCAGTGTAGCCGGGCTAGGCAGGACCAACCGGCTAAATTGGTGCCGTTATCTGGATTTCTCCGCTTCAGATTATCGCCAGTGTGATCGCCGGTGTTGCTGTAACAAGTACCGATACAGGTCAGAGACATTAACGTAACAAGTACAAAAACTGTATATACTGTAAATATTGAGTGCTACTAGTTTTTTTTTTATGTGAGTGTAAGGCATCTGTTTACATACATATTAGTTTTAGTTAAGAGGTAACACAACAAATTAAGATGACTGATGGTAAAGGTGTAAGGTTACCATTTGGCCTTGATGGGGGTGCAGTAAGTTTTGGACTGGGTTGGTTTTTGGGAGAGGTAGATTCAACTCCAGTTAGGGGGGCTATTGCAATAGGCCAGCCTGTGTTCTCTTCCACTCACATGTACGCTGATGTACCTTCTCCTAGGCAGTACACACCTAGACCGGGAGTGAGTTCCCCAGATATAGAGAACCTTATAGCTCAATTAGCCCACCAGATTGGAGAGAGTATTGCAAGCCAGATGCAGAAAGCTGTAGGTAACCAAACTGACCAAACTACTCATACACCTAGTTTGAACACTGGCCAGGGTAACTCTGCATTAAACATGACTGGGGTGAAGTTACTGATGCAGGCAGATGTCAAAGAGCCACCATACTTCAGAGGTGATGGAACTTACAAACATACAGTACATGAATGGGAGGAAATCATGGATGGCTACCTGAAGAAGATGGGTATACCACCTCAAGAGTACTCCCAAGAAATTATGTTCAGGTTGATGGGAAAGGCTAGAGATGTCATCAAAGTCAGCTTGCACAGCATTCCATCTTTAAGGCCTGCTGAAGACCCCAAGTTTGTTTATGATGTACTGAAACATTTCAGTGAGCTAACATATTCCACAATGCCTCTGGACGATTTTTACAACACTCTCCCTCATGTAGGAGTAAGCACGATGGACTATTGGATCCACTTGAATAAAGCTGTGGATGTGGCTGAGGAGGCAGGGACGGAACATTGAAGATCCCTCTCACAGGGTTACGATGATGTTCGTGAAACATTGCCCTGACCCCGCGCTTTCAAGTGTCCTGAAGTTTAAAACGGCAGAGAGATGGACAGCAAATGAGATTCAGGAGCATCTCATTGAATATCGGAGAGAGGCCAGGATAAAGCCACAAGGTAAAACGAGTTGACTACAACAAACAAAACAGGTTGGTGCACACGCCCAGACCTCAGCAGTAGAGGCCGTAGCTGCTGATAATTCGAGGGAGCTTGCCTGCGATCAGAATGAAAAAGTGCGGTCATCCTCTTCTCAGGTAGAGAGTGCTTGCATTCAGTCCTTCATTGGCTTGCTAGACCGCGTGCTGGAGTAGAAAGTTCAGTCAGCGACAGTTACTCCACCAGGCAGGGAGCGAGTGAACTTTCCTCAAAGGAGATGCAGGGTGTGCCAGTCTGTCGATCATTCAACAACTATGCACCGCAGACAGGAAAACCTTTGCAGGAGCTGTTTCAAGCTTGGCCATTGGAGAAGAGTGTCAACAACGTAAGTCAAGAAATGACGTTATGCCGCCACCCGCCCAAACACAGCCAGAGATGAGCAAGGTGGAGCAGGTTTAAACTAGGCAGCTCACATTCAGAGAGGGGCAGTAAGGCACTAACCCTCAAAGGAAATGAAGACTTAAAGGCGGTGTATGCAAAGGTTTGCAAAGCAATGCCAGAGGACTGCTCCATAATTATTCAGGATATCCACAAAGTTGAGCCGTTTGGCGAATTATTTCATGCACCAGTGACAGTAAGTGGTTCTACTCAGTTGCAAGGATTGCTTGATACAGGATCCATGGCCTGTACAATAAGTGAAGAAGCAGAGCAGAAACTTTTAATAGAGAACATTGTGACACAATGGCAAGAGCTGACACAGCACATTATACTTGTTGGCTGTGGAGGACAACGGGCGAGCCCCAAGTGTAGGTATGACATGGAATTGGATTTGTATGGGGTAAAGTGTATGGTCCCAGTCCTGGTGCTTGCTGGTCAGAAGGATGACATCATCATAGGAACCAACATGTTGAAATATTTGCTGAGTCAACTGAAGAATGACGTCAACTATTGGAAACTTATCTCATGCAATGTACAGGAGTCTTCTGAATGCGGGCAGTTTTTAGAGATGATGGCTGGACTCACGAGGTGGACGGGACCAGATGTACCAGATAAAGTGGGTACAGTTAAACTAACTCAAGCAGTGACTCTCCTCCCCAAGCACGAACACCTGTTGTGGGGCAGGTTGCCAAGTAATGTCCCTATGTCCCTTGGAGCACAGTGGTGGTGGTGTCCACCTCCTCCAGGTGTAGCCCTCATGGTATCATGGTCAGCAGAGTGGTCACGCCTTTGTGGGAAGATGGCTGGATTCCCATGAAAGTCACCAACTTCACAGAAAAGCCACTGACCCTGAAACGGAATTGCAAACTGGCTGACGTCTCCCATTGCATTGCAGTTGAAGACTTCACTCTGACCCAAGGCTCTTGTCAGAAAGAGAATGACACAGATAAAGTGGCTCATGAACACGTTGACAATAGTGACCTGAAACACAGTATACAGAATGTTGGTCTGGGGGATGTCACCATCGACCACTGCGAAGTAAGCCCATCCACCAAGATCCAACTGGTGAGAATGCTGGAACAATACCAGGATGTGTTCTCAAAACACCACCTAGATTGTGGAGAAGCAAGAGTTTTGTGCATAGAATCTGGCTTACAGATGACTGTCCTTTCTGGCTTCCGTATTACAGAGTGCCTCCAGCCCACTACCAAAAGCTGCACCAGGTCCTCACAGAGATTGAGGAGCAAGGAATCATTCGGAAGTCTTTGAGTGAATTTGCCTCCCCACTCCTGATGGTGTGGGAAAAGAATGGTGACCTCAGGATATGCACAGACTTCAGGTGGCTGAATGCAAGGACCATCAAAGATGCTAATCTCCTGCCTCATCAGTTGGACTGTTTAGCAGCCCTTGGTGGCAACACTGTCTTCACCACCATGTACCTAACATCAGGTATTTATAACCTGCCCATGCACGAGGAAGACAAGAGATTCACTGCCTTCACAACAACACTGGGCCTGCACGGATATAATAGAATGCCACAGGGCCTTTGTAACAGTCCGGCATCTTTCATGAGGATAATGCTAAGTGTCTTTGGTGACCTAAACTTCAGTAGCTTGCTATGTTATCTCGTTGACCTCCTGGTGTTTGCCCCATCTGAGCAAGAGGCCCTCAATAGACTGGAGGTCATTTTTCAGAGGCTGAGAGA
This sequence comes from Ictalurus furcatus, assembly GCF_023375685.1. NCBI lineage: Eukaryota > Metazoa > Chordata > Actinopteri > Siluriformes > Ictaluridae > Ictalurus > Ictalurus furcatus. The sequence goes on from NC_071271.1 coordinate 25,738,914, forward strand.
GCACAACCTGAAGTTGAGCCAAAAAAATGCCATCTGTTGCGGTGGTCCGTGAAATTCCTCGGACACATTATCGATGGTGACAGGGTAGCGGTTGACCCAGAGAAAGTGGAAGTTATTGTGAAAATGTCAAAGAGTGATTTAATGGAGGAAGACGGCTGCACACCTTCAGTTCGGAGGGTAAAGTCATTTTTGGGGATGGTGTTGTACTATCAGCACTTCATACCAAACTGTTCCTCCGTAGCAACGCCTCTTTTTGCCCGTACAGCTGGTCAAAAACAGAGGGGAAAGGTGGGAAAGTTAAATCAGAAACCCAGTGTCTTCAAAAGGCTCAAGCCCACAGACTGGACTGATGACTATGACTTCTGAACTGTGCAGTCCTGACTCACCCGGACTTCTCCAAACCCCTTATCCTATCCATTGACCCTTTTCTTGATGATCTCAGGGCAGTTTTGTCACAGATACCGGAAGCTGAAACCAAAGCACGTCCGATTGCCTTTGCAAGTAAGACCCTCACTGGCTCACAAAAGAGGTATCTGGCTCATTGTCTGGAGTTCCTAGCACTCAGGTGGAGTGTTTGTGAAAAATTTAGTCATTGGTTGAAGGGACACACATTCATGGTGTGGACCAACAATAACCTACTAACATATATAATGACAACCAAAACTTGACGCTTGTGAACAGCGGTGGGTGGCAAAGTTGTCCCCCTATACAGTATCTCACAAAAGTGAGTACACCTCTCACATTTTTGTAAATATTTGATTATATCTTTTCATGTGACAACACTGAAGAAATGACACTTTGCTACAATGTAAAGTAGTGAGTGTACAGCTTGTGTAACAGTGTAAATTTGCTGTCCCCTCAAAATAACTCAACACAGCCATTAATGTCTAAACCGCTGGCAACAAAAGTGAGTACACCCCTAAGTGAAAATGTCCAAATTGGGCCCAAAGTGTCAATATTTTGTGTGGCCACCATTATTTTCCAGCACTGCCTTAACTCTCTTGGGCATGGAGTTCACCAGAGCTTCACAGGTTGCCACTGGAGTCCTCTTTCACTCCTCCATGACGACATCACGGAGCTGGTGGATGTTAGAGACCTTGTGCTCCTCCACCTTCCGTTTGAGGATGCCCCACTGAGGCTCAGTAGAGTTTAGGTCTGGAGTCATGCTTGGCCTGGAGACCACCTTCACCCTCAGCTTCTTTAGCAAGGCAGCGGTCATTTTGGAGGTGTGTTTGGGGTCGTTATCATGCTGGAATACTGCATACTGATCATGCTCTGCTTCAGTATGTCACAGTACATGTTGGCATTCATGGTTCCCTCAATGAACTGTAGCTCCCCAGTGCCGGCAGCACTCATGCAGCCCCAGACCATGACACTCCCACCACCATGCTTGACTGTAGGCAAGACACATTTGTCTTTGTACTCCTCACCTGGTTGCCACCACACATGCTTGACACCATCTGAACCAAATAAGTTTATCTTAGTCTCATCAGACCACAGGACATGGTTCCAGTAATCCATGTCCTTGGTCTGCTTGTCTTCAGCAAAGTGTTTGCGGGCTTTCTTGTGCATCATCTTTAGAAGAGGCTTCGTTCTGGGACGACAGCCATGCAGACCAATTTGATGCAGTGTGTGGCATATGGTCTGATCACTGACAGGCTGACCCCCACCCCTTCAACCTCTGCAGCAATGCTGGCAGCACTCATACGTCTATTTCCCAAAGACAACCTCTGGATATGACGCTGAGCACGTGCACTCAACTTCTTTGGTCGACCATGGCGAGGCCTGTTCTGAGTGGAACCTGTCCAGTTAAACCGTTGTATGGTCTTGGCCACCATGCTGCAGGGTCTTGGCAATCTTCTTATAGCCTAGCCCATCTTTATGTAGAGCAACAATTCTTTTTTTCAGACAGTGCTTTTTCTGGCCACAAATGGAAAGAGACATCAAGGAATATGTGAAAGGCTGCCAGCGATGTATCTTAGTAAAACCCCCTGAACCAGCTACCCAAGCTCCCCTGGAGAGTATTCGCACCTCTGCACCCATGGAGTTGGTGTGTATAGATTTTTGGAGCGCTGAGGATAACAAACAAAGAGCGGTGGATGTCTTGGTCATAACTGATCATTTAAAAAAATTGGCTCATGCATTCCCCAGTGTCAACCAGACTGCAAAACAAGTCATGAAGAAACTGTGGGACAGTGTATTCTGTATATATGGTTTTCTAGAGCGAATACATTCAGATCAGGTAGCCAATTTTGAGAGTCAACTCATAGAAGAGCTCCTCAGCCTCACAGGGATCGCAAAGACACACACAACTGCATACCATCTGATGGGAAATGGGCAAACCGAGGGGTTTAATAGAACGCTTGGCAATATGTTGCGCGCCTTACCATTAGCAGCAAAACAACCCTGGGCACAACAGATTCAAACCTTGACCTTTGCTTACAATGCCACAGTTCATGAAATGACTGGATATGCCCCATTCTTTTTAATGTACGGTCAAGTTCCCAGACTCCCGGTGGATGTGGTCTTTAGTCAAGTCCTGAGGGACCCAATCATGATTGACTAGAAGACCTACGCTGAGAAATTGATGGCAAACCTGCCATCAAAGCCGCTCGCATTGCTCAGCAAAATGCAAGGAAAGAGCAGCAGCATCAAGCTGCTGGTTACAACAAGAGAGTCCGTGGCACTTGCTTGAATGTCGGTGACAGAGTTCTGCTCACAAACAAAGCAGAGAGGGAAGTGGAAGTTGGAGGACAAATGGGATCTGCCCAGTTCCAACGTGCTCTCCGACCCACATGAGTCTTGCGTTGACTTTGACACCTTAAACAGTGTTCCTGAATTAGGTGAGACGGGACCCCATAACAGCATTTCACCCACGACAATGACTGATAGTCAGAAACCTAAACAAGTCTTAGGGACTGAGATGCACATAGTCAGAAGACGTACAGGCAGGGTTGTTAAAGCAGTCAATAGGCTGATAGAGGATATGTTGCAAAAATCTTTCACATGGTGTAGGTGGGTTTAACAGAAGGCCACCGTCTTTACGTACCTTGTTTTAAACAGGGTAGAGGGAGTGTAGACATGAGTACTGTGTTATGTTCTTAGTTAGTACATTCTTTTGGGGTTGTATGACAGAATGTTCACATTGACGAGTATAGGGTCCCAACATCTTATGTGGTGTAAAAGGCATCATATTAACTAGGAGAAGCAGTAGCCTGATCAGCTTCTGCTTTCTCTGAACTTACTTTGTGAGTAGCTTAAAATGCTCTGTGTGGAATTAGATTCCTATGGTTATTTTGGACCAAATGAGTGTGAACATTGTACCTTATATGATTGCTTTTTCTGTCTTGCCGGACCTTCTGTATGTCTAGGATTTAGGCGAAATTAAGGAGGAGTGAATGTAACAGATATAAGAAAAATAGGAAGTAAAACGTTTTTTTGTGTGTGTGTGTGTGGTTTTTTTTTTTTTTTTTTTTTTTTTTTAAATGGCATGTGATGCACTGTAAAATGTATTCATTTTGCCAAAATCCTTCACGGTTATTTAATAGTTTGCTGTTCTTGGTGTTGGGAGTACTTTATTTGTGTTATTGCACAAATAAAGTATAACACAAGTTTTTTTTTATTTTTTATTTATTTAATTTTTTTTTTATAACACAACTTTATAACACCTATAACACAAATATAACTATTTGTGTTATAGGTGCTCTTTGCTGATTGGTAGCAGACATATCGCGTCATTCCCGGTTTCTCGTCAGTCGGCATTGAGTTTGACTGCGAGAGGTGCGTTGTGAAGATAAATCCTGTATGAAGACGTTTTACTCTCTTTGAACTCTAAATAGACGTTGAGCTTGTCTGTGGGACGAATAAACCTGAGTTCACCAAGATACGCCGATGTCCAGTGACTATTGTGCACCAGAACACAACGCAGTGTAGCCGGGCTAGGCAGGAGGGACTGGTTACACACAGATACACCAAAAATGAAACTAAGAAATAAGGAAACTGTCTGTGGAATTTGCATTCACTCATTTTGTGATTAGATTTTACTGTACACAAACTGAATAATAACCATGTGAATTATGTATTTCAAATTGGACAACCTATCCAAGTAACACCGAAATTATGCACGCATGCTCTCCAAAACTGCTACAAACCTAGTCTACTGCCTTCTGACTGCAATCATGTGGTCAGGTCAATGTTTTTACCTCTCCTAAAGTGTAGTGCATTGGGAATAGTTCTGAAGGGGCATCATGTATTTGGTGAGACCAATGAGCTCAAGCATACAGAATTATATAAAAACCAGGAAACTTTTCCCTAGACCACATCTTACCCTTTTGGCAGAAGAAGTGGACTGGATGCCTTATACAGCATTACAGTAGCAGAACTCTACAGTACTGGAGGACTGGAAGTACAGTTCCAGTCTCACTTTAAGTACTATTATAGTGTCACTTTAATGAATTTTGGAATAACAGAGGCACTTTAAATAACAACTTGAAAGACTGCTGGACAACAGATTGTTAATTCCTTATTGAAGATAACATTTTAAGTATCTTAAAATTAAACATGGCTCAAAATGTTTCCAGAAAAACAATCAATGAATTTGTTATCACAGGATTTGATAATTTTGAAAAACCAATGATTCTTGGAATTGTCATACTTACTGTATACATTCTTGTAATGCTTGGGAACCTGGCAAACGTATGCTTTATTGTTATGGATAAACATCTACACCAGCCAATGTATCTCTTCATTTGCAATTTAGCAATAGTAGACATGCTCTATTGTACATGTTCATGTCCAACTATGATAGGGAACCTTTTAGTTGGCTTTAAAACTATATCTTATGTACCATGCATTATTCAGATGTTTGTGTTTGGTTTAGGCTTTGTGATGGAGGTGTTTACTATTTCTGTCATGGCTTTTGACCGATTACTTGCCATAATCAAGCCACTGCGCTACCCTTCAATTCTGACAAATGTTCGTTCTGTTATTCTCACTTCTTTCTTGTGGATTCTAGGTACTGCTACAATAGCTGTCATGCCTGGAACTGTTATTTCTCTACCATTTTGTTTCACAACACTTAAATTCTTGTTTTGTGACTATGGATCTGTTGTCAGAGCCACTTGTGTAGATCCTAACCCATATTTTGATTTGATGGCAATTTTAACTTTTTTTCTGCTGTTTGGGACATTCAGTTTCATCTGTGGGTCTTACATAATGATAGTTATTGTTGTTGTCAAAATGACCTCAAAAGGTAGCAAGAAAAAAGTGTTTAACACATGCTTCAGTCATTTGATAGTTGTAGTGTGCTATTATGGCCCTACTTTTATTATAACCATTTTAACTAGGACAGGTATAGTTCTCACAATAGAGGAGCGACATGGGCTCAGAATTGGCACCATTCTTGGTCCGTCCTTAGTAAATCCTTTCATATATTCTTTTAGAACCAAAGAGATCAGAGACAAAATCTTGAGAATTGTGTCTAAAGTTGGACCAACCAAAGAATAATGTGGGGGAAAATATGCTGTTTTTACTTTTTTTTAACACTTACATAAAGAGTGAGTAAAGGCTCATAGGCCCACAAAGCATATACAGTGTAAAAGCAAGAGTGTGTGTCTGTGTAGAATTCTGAACTGATGTCAGTCAGTAATCTTCATGAATGACCTATTTAACTTGGAATTATGGTTTATCAGAATTTAGATTAGATTTAGAACAGATTTTAACTCTGCTCATATCTGTTAATATTTATATGAAACTAAGCATGTAATGCAAAAGAATGATTAATTTGTGTATAGTGCAAGCATACTGGATGTGTTTCTCAAACAAATAAACACATTTTCTACCTCAGAACTGTATAGACACTTAACTCATATATTCAAGCTGCAGATTAATTTTCTACGGGCAGATGAGTATGTAAGGAAAGTAAATGCAGCCTGCAATCAATTTGACAGTGACATTGCATTCAGGAAAATTAAAATAAAATAAAATAAATCTGAAAATAAAATCTGAAAATGTTATCCTACTCTGCAATGTCAAGTATTAAGTACAGCATGTACAACATTCACTAGCTTAGACTCTATACACACAATCTAGGTAGGAACAGGGCATATCAGAGAAATTCAATTCAATTTTCAATTACATTTTATTTGTATAGCACTGTTAACAATGGATATTGTCTCAAAGCAGCTTTACAGAAATATATAAACAAAGGATACTTTCATGCAAGAATGTCTTTCATGTAGGTCTTAATCTTTTTGCAATTCCAAAATGTATACATCACTGTACCAGTGGCTGCTTTAGACTTAAAACATAATTGGTGGTGTTGGGGAAAATTATGTGGAGACGTACTGGTGTAAAATAAGTCCTGTGGATGAATTTAAAATTTTTGTTCATGAGCCAAAATTTAAGTACCCTTCAGAAAAACGTTTATTATTCCGCTTATCATTAAAAGGATGCCAAATTTCCTTTCCCATATCTCCATTAGAGAGTCAAACATTAATAAACTACTGTAACATTTGACCGCATAGTTTAAATTTAAGATATCCTCCTCTTAGTACCACCTGAGGAGAAAAACTTCTTTTCTTCTTCAGTATGAACAAAGTGCATTTTACCTACTCTCATTTGAGACTCCAATAAGACACCAATAAGTGGTGTAACTGAATAAACTTACAAAAATCTTTACTAGGCAGTTTAAATTCTTCATTAATCTGCTTAAAAGTTAATGGACATAGATAGATCGTATGTATACTATAAATAAAAGGCAGATAACATAACATACTTGGAACACCTGAAACAGTAACTTCGTGTTCAGAACCAAAGAGATCAGAAACAAAATCTTGAGAATTGTCTATAAAGTTGGACCAACCAAAGAATAATGTGGGGATAAATATGCTGTTTTAATTTCTTTTAATATTTACATAAAGAGTGAGTAAAGGCACATAGGCCTACAAAACATATACAATGTAAAAAAGGAGTGTGTCCATGTAGTATTTTGAACAACTGATGTCAGTCTTCAGTAATCTTCATGAATGACTGATTTAATTTGGAAATACTGTATGGTTTATCAGAATATTTTAACACTGTTCATATCTGTTAATATTTGTATGAAGCTTAGCATTTACTATAAAGCAATTAGTTTGTGTGTAGTGAAAAGTTCTGCAAGTATACTGGCTGTGTTTATCAAACAAATAAACACATTCTACTTCAGAACTCTACAGACAGTTACAGTGGTGCTTGAAAGTTTGTGAACCCTTTAAGATTTTCTATATATCTGCATAAATATGACCTAAAACATCAAATTTTCACACAAGTCCTAAAAATAGACAAAGAGAACCTGTGGCACTCAGGGCTGAGATAGGCAGAACACAGACACTCGGAGGCAGAGATGGTGCAAAGAGGCGGGTGGTTTTATTAAAAATTCAGGTGAAAGCGTGGAGGTGCAGAGGTTTTGAGCTGGTGCTTGTGGGCCGCTGTCTTCCCGAACTGGGGCATGGTGAACAGGGCGGTGCTGCAAGGAGGAGGGACTCAGGAGGCTTGGCCGAGGCTGTGAGTGTCAGCAAGAAGCGCAGCGCAGTCTGGGAGTTTCTTCTTGGCTCTCGGCATCATCTGTGTCTGTAAATGGTGAGAGGTAGCGACATGTCACAAACTGTGTTTCTGAAGTGAGAACTCACCATGCTGTGTCTGCTGCATCCTTTTTATAGCTGCTCCTCTTCTCCTAGACGCTGAGGAGAAGCTGCTCCAATCATCCGCTGCCAGCCGTGTGTGTTTCTGCCGCCCCGCCTCGCAGCCATGTGCTTTCTTGCTTAGCAAAACAATCGGGGTGCTGAAATGGCTTTGCCCTTTCAGCACCCTGCCGGCAGTTGCCCGAGGAGTGTGACGCGCTGTGTGTGTGTGTGGACTGCAGGCCCGCTGTCACAAAACCGAATTAAACAAATGAGTCAAAAATATTATACTTGTAATTTATTGATTGTGGAAATTGAGCCAATATTACATATCTGTGAATGGAAAAGTATGTGAGCCTCTAGGAGTAGCAGTTTATGTGAAGGTGAAATTAGAGTCAGGTATTTTCAATCAATGGGATGACAATTGTGAGTGAGTACCCGGTTTTATATAAAGAACAGAGATCTATCAAAGTCTGATGTTCACAACAAGAAGTGTTGTGGACGTGTAAAGGAGATTTCTGAGGACATCAGAAAAAAAACTTGTTGATGCTCAGCCTGCTGGAAAAGGTTACAAAACCATCTCTAAAGAGTTTGGACCAATCCATAGACAGACGGATTGTGTACAAACTGAGTAAATTCAAGACCATTGTTACCCTCCCCAGTAGAGGTCAACAAAAAAGATCACTCCAAGAGCCAGACATGTAATAGTCCATGAGGTCACAAAGGAACCCAGGGTAACTGACAAGCAGGTTGGCATAATCTAAAGTGCACCACCTCCATCTGTCCACCTTAGTTCATAGTCAACGTCCCAGACTCACTCTGTGATCTCAAGGGCCCTTGTCATTTTGCAATTTAGAGCTCAGCATAGCTAATAATATAAGCACTTGTTGTCTTGCTCTCAGGTCAAGGGCATTGCTCTGTGAAGGTCCCACCTTCCAATTTTCTAGGAAAAAAATTAATACACTGTGGAGCTTCCCTGTTCAGTAATTCAAATAGGGAGAACCCCCCTGGAGGTTTGCAGGACTTCTCATACAGCAAATAACATGGGTTCAAGACATTTTGGCCTGTGCGACCATCAGGGCATCGATGTTCTGGACTCATTCTGTTTGCATGTTGAAGATGGCATGCTGACAGACCTGGAGTAAGTTGCAGAGAGACTTGATTATCTCAGCTAAGGATGAGGTCTCCTTGGTGGCATATTTGTCACACATTCTCTGGGGTTTTTCCACCACTGTGACACCCTCATGAGGAGAATGAAGACTTGGAAGGCTGGTCTTTGCATTTCAGCTTAGCAACCATCTTAAATGAAATAAATAAACATAAACAAAAACTTGCAAAATTCACATACGCACTCACACATAACTCAGGGAAAATTGCATTTTAATCACACAATGTTAATCACACACAGGTGCATGCACATATGAAATTTATCCACTCGTTATGTTCTGGCAGTTATGTAGTTACATTGATAATTAGCAATTTCTAGTGCTTCAGTTCATGTAACAATGTGAAAAACAATACTAAACAGATATACAAGATAATTATTAAGCATATTAATATTATTGCAAACCACACAACTAAATTAATTGTTGAACAAACCTGAACAAAAAATTAACACATGAATGGATTCAAAAGACTCAAAAATATAATGTCTTTTCTATATGACATACGTAGTTATGTTACGGTACCTGAGACAGAAGCAAGCGCAGGTAAGAATGGCTCAGAATTGCGAGGATCAGGCAGGAAGCATAGTCACAATACAGGCTGTGGTCGGACGATCAGACGAAATGGCAATACTAGGCTTGGGCAGAGAATCGTAGTCAGTAAACAAAGCACAAAATCCAAAACCGTGCTAACGAACACGAAAACTGGCTTGGTCAACGACAGGGACGAGGCTGAATACCGTGTGTGTGTGTGAGATTGGGTGCAGGTGTCCATGATCAGAACTTGGGAGAATGCGAGCGTGTGCGTGTATGGGAAGTGTAGTCCTCGTTGGCCATGTTTATAGTTTGTGTTGCATTTGTGTGGACCTTAGCTGTTCGAGGGCTGCTGATACTAGTGGCAAGGGATAACGGTATTTAACAGAGACTTGATGTAGGCCCCAGCAGTCTATGCATGGTCTGAGGCCACCTCCCTTGTTCATCACAAAAAAGAAACTGGCCTGGGTGGGAGACATGGCAGGTCTGATGTATCCCTGTTGGAGAGCCACCTGAATATACTCCTCCATGGCCTGATGTTCGGCTTGTGAGAGAGGGTACACTTGACCTCGTGGTGGGCTGGCTCCTGGAAGGAGCTTGATTGAGCAATCGTAGGTGCGGTGTGGTGGTAATCCACTCGCCCTCTCCTTGCTGAATACTTCCATGAGAGCATGATATTCGGAAGGAATTTTGACTGGGACGGGTGTAGTGGGCTCTCCACTGTCATGGCTGCCACCGGGGCAATGCAGGCAGTTACTGAAGCAGTACGGCGACCACTGGATAATCTGTTTGTCCACCCAAGAAACCTGGGGGTTGTGGAGCTCCAACCAAAGGAGGCCTAAAATGACGGGGTGCTGGGCAGAGACAGTGACGTACAGGACTATGGTTTCACTATGGAGGGCACTGACCTGGAGTACAAGGGGTGCTGTACAGTGGGAGATAAATGGTGCACTTATATAGCGCTTTTATCCAAAGTGCATTACACTGTGTCTCATTGATGACCCCACTGCCTATGGGGGACCCATCGATGGACTGGATACGACGTGCCTGGAGTAGGGGACGAACGGGAAGGTTTAGGTCTTGCACTGTTCTCTGGAAAATGAAATTGCCAGCAGCTCCTGAGTCAATCAGCGCTGTGAGCACAGTAGACACCCCTGATCATTCAATCATGACAGGTAGCACGAATACATGAGTTGTGCGTGCGTGGTTGGAACTCCCCAATTGGTGTCGGGGTTGGCTGTCCCCACTCTCCCCGGAGGGCCATGACTTTTTGAGAGAGCATTGGCGGACGAGGTGACTGCCCTCTCCACAGTAAAGGCAGCGGAACTCTTGGCAACACCTCCCCCTCTCCTTATATATATATATATATATATATATATATATATATATATATATATATATATATATATATATATATATAATAAAAAATTGGTATTGTTATCAAATTTGAACTTGGACTAGGAAAGGCTTCATGCTGTGGTCCAATTGTGTTTTCCACACAGCTACAGCTAATAGTTCCTAGCTGTAGTCATCTGCAGGTATCTGCTTCTGAGCTCTGAGGAAAAAACACTTCAGAGTGTCAGCTTTCAAAAGTGAACAAAACCATGTATATATGCCGAACAGCTTTAATTTTACTTTGGGTATGCTTTGGATAGGCGTTTTAGTCTAATTGTACAGGAGCTTTAATAGGTTTTATCTCATCTTAATTCTGTCGGTAATGGAGCTTAATTAATCAAGTTACTGAAAAATAATTAATGTCTAAAACTGATCACAAAACAATCGTTATATGAAGCTATATGAATTATCGACTACTCGAAAATTTCAAGTGGTGTCACTATTCATGTTTCCAAAAATGAAAACAAGTATATTTCATATAGATCTTGTGATCATATAATTGTTTTCATATGATGACACTGTATTAATTTAAAGGTTGTTTGTTATTTTCATGATGGTCCCCAATATGTCTCTTTTCATATGTAATGTATTTGTCCTTGCCCTGGTTCCCAAAAGAGGAGAATCAAAACTAAACAAATAAATAAAATCGTATAATGTTTTACATCACTTTCTGACCTGTCACGTGAGAAAATATGGTTCAGCATCTCTATATATACAGTAATGCATGCACAGACGTGGAATCTACAGTACAACAAGGTATAAGGTAGGGCTAAATAAAGAGCAACAGTAAATTTAACTATTTTAATAATTTAAATAAAAGTTTCACTGCTGAAGCTTCACTGTTAAAAGTGTTGAGTGTAAATGGTCATTTCATGCTGTTAATGCTTAAATAATTGTATAGTGTAAATTTAAACTAACTGAATTTCATTATGTTTGTTATTTCAGGCTGGAAAGGACACAAACGACATTAAAATTTACTCCATCATGAGTGCTTTGAACTACAGTTTACTACAAAATGTATCATTTGTGCGTCCAGAATACTTTTTCATCAGTGGATTTTCTGGAATACCTTTCAGCCAATACTACTTTGTTTTTTTAATTTTTTGTCTATATTGTCGCACTATGTGGGAACTTGGTTGTTCTTTTCATGATATTAGTTGACAAAAGCCTGCATATTCCAAAATATATGGGGATCTTTAATTTAGCTCTGTCAGACTTCGGTGAAACAAATGCAATGATTCCTAACCTTATGAAGACTTTTCTTTTTAATTCACAGTACATATCCTATGATGCTTGTTTGGCTAACATGTTTTTTACTTGTTTCTTTGCTGGTGGACAGTCGTTAACTCTTGTTGTCATGGCGTATGATCGTTTTATTGCCATTTGCTTACCCCTGAGATACCATGCTATTGTAAATAACTCCTTCATGTTTGCAACTTTAACAGCAATATGGGTATTTAATCTTGTTATAATTGGCACATTGGTAGTTTTGATTACACGACTTTCATTCTGTAAAACCAATGAGATAAAGAGCTTTTTTTGTGACCATGGGCCAGTTTATACAATTGCTTGTAATGACAATAGCATTAATTCCTTCATGGCATACTTCTGTACTGCAGTATACCTCTATGCACCATTGACTGCCATAGTCTTATCATACTTAGGCATTTTGCTGGCCTTAACTAAGATTACAACATGGGAGAGTCGTCTTAAAGCATTCAAAACATGTGTCTCTCACGTGTTGGTAGTAGGAATATTTTTCCTTCCTGTATTGAGTACGTACCTTGCAGCTGTAACATTCTCTCTCCATCCTAATGCTAGGATAATTAACACTTCACTATCAGTAACAATTCCACCCATGGTAAATCCCATCATTTATGTCTTGAACACAAATGAATTCAGAATTGTCATAGTGAAAATGTTTAAAAAGAAAACTAAAATTTCTCAGGTGCAGGCTTCAGCAAAGTGAGACAAAACCTACAGGGTTCTGCAGGTTTTCATTCCAGTCAGTTAGGAGCCACTCTTAGATTTGGCTGGAATAAAAACCTGCACCCACACTCACCATTTTCGGATGAGATTGGAGATCCCGAACTTAATGGTGTTCATTTGCAACTGCATAATTCACTCTTCTCTCATTCATAGAAATAGTTTAGTCAGTGGTTCAGTCAATCTGAGTTGGAGATTTACAATGTTTCAGTGGTTTTAATAAAGCGCGTGTGGTTTATTTAATGTTTTTATTTTTAAACACAGACGTACAAGCATATAACACAAATGAATGATCATTAGTCATTTTACACATTTGGGCACATTTTAGAACATTTGGGCAAACTATGCAACTGAAAATCTGAACAAACGATTTAACACATGAGCAGATTCAATAGATTCAGTAGTGTGTGTGTGTGCACGTGTGTGTGTGTAAATATATATATATATTCAAGTAAATGCAAAGTATGCAAAGTAAATGCAAAGTAAATGCAACTGAAGCAAACTGTTTTTTTTTTTGTTTGTTTGTTTGTTTTGTTTTGTTTTTTTGTTACATTTGATGCATTTCAAAATAGGAAAGAAAATAGTATTTGTGCAAAAGTTTAGACACGCTTAAAGTTGTAAATTCTCAGAACTTAATTAGCTTGTTAGACCTTAATTGACTCAAAAATGACTTCTTAGGCAGATAAAGAATTGTCATTAGCAGTAACAAGTTCAGAGCACAATATATTATATGACTCTTCAAAATTTGTGCTAACACTAAACAACCATGGGCTACTCTAAGCATCTAACTGAGATAGGAAATCCCTTCCAGCTCACAATTTCCACTGTCCAAAATGTCATTAAGATATGGCAGTTAAGTGGAACTGTGGAAGTCAAGGCTAGATTTGGAAGACTAAGAAAAACTTTAGATAGAACTACTATGGTGGCCTCTGAAAATCTAGTCTTGGTTTTAGCCTTCAGTATCACTGGATAAGGATATAAAGGATAAGCCAACATGAAGATGAGCTGTCTATGGGAGAAACGTAAGCCGTCTGAAGCTGAGAAAAGAGGGAAAATCAATCAGAGGCATTGCATCAATAATGGGCATAGTATATACAACAATTTAGAATGTCCTGGGAAAAAAGAAACAAAACAAAAAACAAAAAAAAAAACCCACTATAGTACTGAGCAACAGACACCGAATAGGTCTCAAACATTGTGAGAGCTTCTTGAAGAGCAGAAATAGAGTCCATACCACTAAATGCAAACTACTCATCAGCAGTAAGAATTGGAACGTCAGATACAGAGATGTACAGATATGAGCCACAAACGTTCTGGAACCAAGATTAACCTCTACCAGAGTGATGGAAAGGCCAAAGTGTGGATAAAGAAAGGATCTGCTCATGATACAAAACATACAAGCTCATCTGTGAAAAATGGTGGAGGTGGTGTCATAGCTTGGGCCTGCATGGCTGCTTCTGGAACAGGCTTACTAATATTTTCTTGATGATATAACTGATGATGGTAGCAGCAGAATGAATTCAGAGGTTTATATGGACATTTTGTCAGCCACTTTACAGAGAAATGCATCCAAATTAATCAGGAGGAACTTTTATCATGCAGCAAGACATTGATCCAAAACATATCTACCAACTCATCAAAGGACTTTATCGGGGGGGCTGACTGACAGATTTTAGACTGGCCAGGTCAATCACCAGACTTTACCCCAACTTAGCAGCATTTCACCTCCTGAAGAGGAGACTGAAAGGGGGAAACCCCATAAAACAAACAACAACTGCAACAGGTTGCAGTAAAAACTTGCAAAAGCATCACAAAAGAAGAAACCAGCAATTTGTTGACATCAATGAATCACAGGCTTGATGCATTTATTGCAAGCAAGGGATATGCAACCAAACCAAGACTTATCTGTTCCTACACTTATGCTCGCCTAAAATTTTGGGTGGTCTGATATAAAATACTTTATGTTGTTTAACACATGTAGATATAAATACCAGGAAATAAAAGCTGAAATCCTAAATTCTCATCTCATATCCATCTTTTGATCTAAAATCCAAAACGTCATTGGTGTATGCAGTAGCACAAACAAATTAATTGAATTTGCCTTTCAAAAAGTTTCGGAGGGGACTGTATGTGAAAAAAAAATCTAGATAAGAAGAATTTTGAAAACAAATGCTGAACTGATTAAGTAAAAATTGAATTTTTTTTACCACAATTACCAAAGATATTTTTGAAGAAACAATATGAGCAGTATTTGATGAAAAGAACACCTTGCCAACTATTAAGCAACGGGGTGGAACTATTATGCTTTGGGGCTGTGTGGCAGCCATTGGCACAAGAGACAGCTAGATGGAAGAATGGATTCCAGAAAATATCAGCATCAGGTAATATGTCTCTCTGAGGTTATACTCTCCACAGATAGCTTATTCCACCACTAAAGTCACATATAGTGCTCTGGTTGACCACTTAACTTGCAGTGATGGTACTTGAAAGAAACAAAAAACCCGTAGCTAGTGAATTCACACTCGTTCCACATGCACGTGCTTCTCCCTCCTCCCTCTCTTGCTGTTTTTTTCCTCGATCTTCCGGTGACCTGTAACTCCCTCCTGATTGGTCCATTAACACATAAACATAAACTTACACCTTTACATCCCTTTTTTCTGTACACACCTCACAATATTATTACAGCATTAAACTCCTTATGACTGTAATTTTTCCCAAACAACTATGTAAGTACTTATTCTATGAATGAATCAATTTAAATAATGACACTATTTTCCACCTCGCTACAATTACATTTGCTATTCCTGTAGTGTAGGAAAGAACTTTGCAATTTTGTAGATAATATATTACTAGTAAAACCATCAAATGTCAAAAGCACTTTGCTTGACAAGCTGTGGAAGCATTTTGTCTTTTTTTTTAAACTGCTGAATATCTGGAACTTGTCTCTTTTCACATGGATGGTATTTGCCCCTCCCCTGGTTCCCAGCAGAGGGGAATCAAAACATAACAAAGAAATGGGATATAAGCTCTTACAACACTAGCAAGTGGGCTCTATTAACATCACTGTCTGATCTATCACATGAGAAAATATGGTACAATATCTCTACATATAATGCATGCTCAAAAGTTGAATCTAGAAGTAAAATTGAAAAAAAAAAAATAAGCTAATAAGGTACAAGGTAGGGTGAAAAAAAAGAGTATTTAAACAACTAATAAAGACACTTTTATTAAATCACATTTTCACTGCTACAGCTTCATGCTTAAAAGTCTTTAATGTAAATGGTCCTTTCATGTTGTTATGTGATAACTTGTTTAACAAATTCAGTTACACTCAATATCTGTGCTCATTTTTGTTTTACTTCATTATGTCTGTTATTTCAGGCTGGAAAGGACTTGAACAGCATCAAAATCAGAAGTGATTTGAACTCCAGCTTATTACAAAATGCATCATTTGTGCGTCCAGAGTACTTTTTCATCAGTGGATTTTCTGGAATACCTTTCAGCCAATACTACTTTGTTTTTTTATTTTTTGTCTATATTGTCTCACTATGTGGGAACTTGGTTGTCCTTTTCATGATATTAGTTGATCGAAGCCTGCATATTCCTAAATACATGGGAATCTTTAATTTAGCTCTGTCAGACTTTGGTGAAACAAATGCACTGATTCCTAACCTTATGAAGACATTTCTTTTTAATTCACAATACATATCCTATGAGGCATGTTTGGCTAACATGTTTTTTACTTTTTTCTTTGCTGGTGGACAGTCGTTAACTCTTGTTGTCATGGCGTATGATCGTTTTATTGCCATTTGCTTACCCCTGAGATACCACGCTATTGTGAATAACTCCTTCATGTCTGCAACTTTAACAGCAATATGGGTATTTAATGGTGTTATAATTGGCACATTGGTGGTTTTGATTACACGACTTTCATTCTGTAAAACCAATGAGATAAAGAGCTTTTTTTGTGACCATGGGCCAGTTTATAGACTTGCTTGTAATGACAATAACATGAATTCCTTCATGGCTAACTTTTGTACTGCAGTATACCTCTATGCACCATTGACTGCCATAGTTTTATCATACTTAGGCATTCTGCTGGCCTTAACTAAGATTACAACATGGGAGAGTCGTCTTAAAGCATTCAAAACATGTGTCTCTCACCTGTTGGTAGTAGGAATATTTTTCCTTCCTGTATTGAGTACGTACCTTGCAGCTGTAACATTCTCTCTCCATCCTAATGCTAGGATAATTAACACTTCACTATCAGTAACAATTCCACCCATGGTAAATCCCATCATTTATGTCTTGAACACAAATGAATTCAGAATTGTCATAGTGAAAATGTTTAAAAAGAAAACTAAAATTTCTCAGGTGCAGGCTTCAGCAAAGTGAGACAAAACCTACAGGGTTCTGCAGGTTTTCATTTCAGTCAGTTAGGAGCCACACCTGAAACAACTTCTAAGTATATGTTAGATTTGGCTGGAATAAAATCCTGCACACTAACCACACTAACCAGTTTCAGATGAGATTGGAGATCCCTAATTAAGTGGTTGTCTTGTTTAAACCCACATTCATACAATCAAAGACAATCATTTTAATGACAAGGAATGTATGCTGTTGTAATGACATCAACATTGTCTTATTATACTTAGGCATTCTGTTGGCCTTAATTAGGATTACAATAT
Organism: Ictalurus furcatus; assembly: GCF_023375685.1. Classification (NCBI taxonomy): domain Eukaryota; kingdom Metazoa; phylum Chordata; class Actinopteri; order Siluriformes; family Ictaluridae; genus Ictalurus; species Ictalurus furcatus. Next base: position 25,756,338 of record NC_071271.1, read on the forward strand.
GGGAAGGATGTCTTAAGCACTAAAAACTTGTGTCTCTCATCTGTTGATAGTGTGTGCATTTTTTCTTTCTTGTAGCAAGTATGTATATTGTTGTGGTAACTTTGCCTCTGCATTGTAATGTTAGGATAATAAATACTTCAAAATCGGTAACCATTCCACCTATGTTAAATCCCATCATTTATGTCTTGAACACAAAGGAATTCAGAGGCTTTAATGAAGATGCTCAAAAAGGAAAAATAGCACAATTGCCCAGCTGCAGGCTTTAGAAAAGTAATACCACACAGTTTAGTGCTTTCCACATTAGATCTTGAATACCACAGAACTGTATAGTGCAGGGGTCATCAAACCAATCAGCTAAGGGCCTGTGTGTCTTCGGGTATATTATTCCAGTCAAGTACTAGCCAGACCTGAAGCAACTCTTAGGTGTATGTAAAATTTGTGTTGAATGAAAACCTACACCCAGACCAACCAATTTTGGATAAGATTTATCAGTTCCCCTGTTTAAGCATATACATTTAGTCAATCAAGGGGTAAATAAGCTTTCTCAAAAGTAAATCAGGACAGTCAGAGTACTTTTTGTCTTTCCAGGAGTTTAGTGTGGACACTGTGTACTAGTATTTTCAGCATTTACATTCATTAGAGTAATTAATATTCTATAATCCTATACGGTTAATGCAGTAGACACAAAAGACTGGTTTCCTTTCATAGACCTTCCACAGAAAGCATAGCAATCTGTCAAATTCCTTGAAAATTTGGGTATTTTCCATACACAACTTTATTACTTCAACATGTTATATGTATGTTAAAGCTATGTGAAAATGTGCTAATTATTAATATACATTATTTTAAATATATATTTATCCCAACTCTCTTACATACAACTAGCACAACTCTATTTTTTTTTATTTTTTTTTTTGGGTCAGCTCCATCTGACTTTGGTGAAACAAATGTTCTGATTCCTAGCCCTGGGGAGCCCGTCCTTTTTGATATTGTATAAATTTACTGTTTGGCTCTGTTTATCCCTCTCTCCAATTTTATTTGTTAATAAAGTGATATCCTGATGTGTGGCATCAGATGCAAACTTGTAATTGCTCCTGAATGCATCATAGAGCACAGGATGTGCATGAATATATCCACATGGCTGCTTCTAATATTCTATTATGCTGCAAATTTTCTTAAACAGTTGGTTCAGAATTCACCAGATTGAGATCCCTATTGTATAATGTATTGTATTCTGAACAACTGATCAGTCTTCAGTAATTTATTTTATGAATGACACAGTTCTGTTTTTTATTTTGCCACTATCTATTAATATTTCCATGAAGTAGGGGTGGACGGTATGACCAAAATTCTATTTCATGGTATGAGTGATTTAATTTCATGGTAACGATATACATCACGATATAGTTATTTATATGTAGTTATTCTGGAAAATTTGACAAATAGGACTTTATATTAAGTAAACTTAAAAACTTTAGAAATGAAAAGTACTCCACCTTATTTCATAACTTTTTCTTTTATTACTATTAAATATAGTAAACGAAAGAATCACAACATTTAGATGAACCATACCATAACAAATTTCACAGTATTCCACATTTCACAGTTTGATGTGGAATGCATTTGAAGACACTGCAAACCAGGGCCTGGGTTAGGTTGCATATTTTCAGATATCAACATAATTAGGCACCTCAATTCCACAACATTGCACGACAATACTTTTTTGGAACACATGCCGCATGCAAGTTCAACCATGGAGTTCCTTGACAATACAAAAAAGTCATACAGCACATCTGTAGCCTTGTTCCCTGAGAAGGGAATGAGACATTGCGTGAGCTTCATGCTGTGGGAAGTGCCCTCGCACGTGACTAGTATCAGAAGCTTGTGTAACATCATGCCTATTTATAGGCCTGCAGTGCTCAGGTGACGTGGCAATTAAGCACGTCGCTTGATATAAAAATGACACCTGTGAACAGTGCAGTCAGCCTCTATTATCTGAAGCGAAGACACAATTCACAGGCATGCCCCAGTATGAGAAAGCTATGCAACATCTCATTCCTTTCTCAAGGAACAGGGTTATATGTGTAACCTAGACATTCCCTTTCAAAGTGAACTCAATGTTGTGGGAATGAGAATACCCACTGCGTCACACTGAGGGCATGGCCTGTTCAAAAGATCCAAGCCCGAGGTTCACTGCAAGACACTTGAGCCCGGGGTGGAATGTATATCCAGGCTGTAATCTTGAATGAAGGTGTTCGGTGTAGACCACCCTACCACAGCATACACATCCTGTAAGGGTACCCCTTTGGACAAAGCCTTCAAGGACGTGACCCCCCTAGTGGAATGAGCCCTTATGCCCAGAGGCATAGAGAGACCGCATGCCTCATAATTGATAGAGATTGCTTCCACTATCCAATTAGAGATGCACTGCTTTGCCATAGCATCACCTCTACTGTCACCACCAAAGCAGACCAGCAATTTCTCAGACTTAGGCCACTGGCCAGAGTGGTGGATGTAAGTACAGAGAGCCCTTACTGGTCAAAGTAGGTGGAATTTCTCTTGTTCTGGTGTAAGGAACAGAGGAGAGCAGAAAGCCTGCAACACTACCAGCTGGGCAGCAGACATAGGCATTTTAGGAATATAATCCAGCCTAGGATAAAGGAAGGCCTTGACTAATCCAGGGGCAAAGTCAAGGCAGGAAGGGGCAACAGAGAGAGCTTGTAGATCTCCTACTTGCTTGAGAAATGTCAGGGCCAGCAGAAGAGCTACCTTTAGTGTCCGGATCTTCTCTGAGGCTGACTCTAAGGGCTCAAATGTAGCACCTGACAGACCTTCCAGTACCACAGAAGGGTCTCAGGAAGGTTAGATGTTAGAGAATGTTGCCCCACAGAGGCTCCATGAATAGGGGCATGGCTGGCCAAAATGGTGGCCACATAGACCTTGATTGTAGAAGGAGCCAACCAAACTGAAAAAACATCCTTGTATGAACTCGAGACAAAAAGTTGCCACTTGAAAGCATACAATTTCCTCATGGATGGTGCTCTAGTATTCAATATGGTCTCTACAACCTCAGTTGCGACACCAGAAACTATGAGCTGGTGCCCCTCAGAGGCCATACCCACAGTTTCCATAGTTCCGGCCGAGGTTGATAAATCAGCACTCCGGCTTGAGACAGTAGATCCCTGCAGATGGGAATCTCCACAGGAGTGGTGTCTAGCAGAGAAATTATCTCTGAGAACCATATTCAAGCTGGCCTATAAGGTGCTACTAGCAGCAGATGTAGACGGTCTTGGGGAACTCTCTCTAGAACTTGTGGGAGCAGAGTGATCTGGAAAACGCGAACAGACGTGACCTCAACCACGTGTGCACCATGGCGTCCAGCCCCAATGGTGAGGGAGGAGTGAGGGCGAACCACAGTGGGCAGTGTTTTGTCTCCTCGGAGATGAACACATCCACTTCTGCTTTGCCAAACCTTCGCCATATGGACTCCACCACTTGTGGATGGAGCCTCCAATCCCCAGCCTCAGCCCCTGCCTTGACAGGATGTCTGCCCCCACATTCTGGTTGCCTGGAATATACATTGCACTTACTGACAAAAACTTTCCCTCAACCCAGAGAACAATTAGTTGCGCCTTCCTGAACAGGGGGCACAAACATAACCCTCCCTGGTGGTTGATATATAAAACCACCACTGTATTGTCTGTCACAACTAACACATTATGACCTCTCAATTGAGGAAGAAAGAATTTCAGTGCTTCAGTGCCCGCATTACTAGGCGATTTATATGCCACTTCAGATGAGGGCTGCTCCAGAGACCTTGAGCTGGACAGCCGTCTAAGACTGTGCCCCAGCCCGTGAGGGAGGCATCTGTCATTACCATCTTGCAATAAGGAGACAGCCCTAGAGTGTGACCCGAAGCTAGAAACCGGGGACACCTCCAAATTCTCAAAACACGTAGGCATCTCTGCATGATACTGATTACTCTCAGAGGTTTCCTCCTCAGACAAAACCTCTGACTTTTCAGTCACCACTGAAATGGTCTTATGTGCAATAAGCCCTTCGGTATGACATTGGCTGCTGCTGCCATAAGCCCCAACAGTCTGTCATAGAGACTGGAGGGGATGCCCAGATCCAGCTTTATCTTGCTCAATGTTGATAGAATTGACCCTACGCATGTTGGGGTTAGAATCGCCCTTATCATAGTAAAATCCCATATAATCCCTAGAAAAATTGTCCTCTGCACAGGCGAAAGCATACTTTTTTGAAGTTCAACCTGAGCCCCAAGCCCTTCATGTGGGAAAGAACAACATCTCGATGTTGAATCACCAGTTCCCTGGATCGTACTAGAATATACCAGTCGTCCAAGTAGTTTAGTACATGGATGCCCTGAAGTCGCAAGGGAGCCAGAACAGCATTTATGCACTTTGGGAAGGTGTGAGGGGACAAAGCTATCCCGAAGAGAAGAACTTGATATTGGTATGCATTGCCTCCAAACATGACCCTCAGGAAGTACCTGTGACAGGGTGATATTTCTGTGTGGAAATATGCATCTTTTAGATCTTTTGTAACAAACCAGTCCTCGAACTCAATCTGTGGAACGATAAATTTGAGCATCAGCATCTTGAATCTGTATATCCGAAAAGTACAGTTCAGATGACGCAGATTTAAAATTGTCCGCATACTCCCTTATTTTTTGCGGACAAGGAGATAACGGCTGTAAAAACCTCCCTCCCTCAGGGAACAGGGTACATGTTCTATGGCCCCTTTGTCCAAGAGGGATCTTACTTCCTGCGCTAATGTTGGGCTCTGCTATGTGCTGACTACTGTAGTGAGCACACATTTGAAATGGGGGGATTGAGCTCTGAACTGGACCTGTTAACCCTTTTCTACAGTAGACAGAACCCATAGAGACACATTTGGCAGTAGTTTCCATGCTGCCAGATGGTCTTTTAGTGACATTAGCTCTTCCACATTCTGTTGGAGGGAAAGCATCAGATTTCCACTGCCCTGTGACAGCTCATTGACCAGAGAAGACTGAAAAATTGGAGCAGCCTTGGCTAGAGGAATCCCTACAACCTCATGTCCCCTGATACATCCCTCTGCGGCCCCTCAGGACTGCTCCTTCTTTGTCTGCTTGGCCTTTGTTCTCATTCTCAGATCAGGCTTTTTAGCAGGCTGCGACTGTGGCCGCCTGGTCCCCCTTGCTCTCCGTGGGGGTAGGCGGGCTGCAACACTTGCCTTCGGTGTCTCCCTTGCACGGGCTCCCAGTGGCTCGGGCTCCACTCACGGCTGAACATCGCCGTATGTCGAGCTCACTGAGCAGGTCTGCTTGGTAAGCCTGCTACACTGCCATTGTATGCTGTGACACACAAGAGACCTGCTGCCACATCGGCCTTGCCCACCAATTTTTTGTTTGTTTTGAAGTCATAATGGAAGGAATAGTCCGGACATGAGCTCCAAAAGAGCTGAACCCAGAAGACAGAGCAAGACCTCATCTGCTCATCTCTAACTCCTCTTCAAGATCCATAGGAGATCCCCAGGCAAGGCAGCCAGCCGGCTCAGATCTGCGAGGCTCTGAAACCCAACTCCCTTTGGCTGAGAAGAGAGTGAACTGTGAGCAGAGCTGCCTGATTGTAAAGTGCTCACAATCCGCACCGTCAGACCTCTCAAGGTCTGCCCTGGCATGCTCTACTCCTACACACTTCACACAGAAAGTATGTCTGTCTGTCAGTCTGTGATGAAACAGGAGCAAGGCATGACACACTTCCTGATCTCTGTCTCACTCATACTTTTCGCTCTCTTTTTTTTTTAAGGGGACAGAAAAGTAAAGAGATTTTTCTTTCTTTTTTGAAGAGTCTTTTTGTGCATGTTACACACACAACTGACATGCAGTATCACTGAAGATAATAAGGCTGATGGGGGGGATCACAGGTGCTGACACGGTTCACAGGTGCCGTTTTTATATTATGCGACGCGTTTAATTGCCACATCACCTGATCACAGCAGGCCTGTGAAAATAGGTATGATGTTACACAAGTTTCAGATACCGGTCACATGTGAGGATGCTTCCAACAGCGTGAAGCTCATGCAATGTTGAGTTCCCTTTGAAAGGGAACCATAAGGCTTGGGTAACAAGAAAAGTTTATAATATTCAAATCCTGACACAATTGCATAGGTACTTGAGCCAATGGACCTAGCGATAAAAAACAAGTTCCCAAATATGGAATGTCTACCACAAGGGAGAGTACATTGTCAGAATTGCTCACCTAGCGACAACAATCATTTTTGCCTGGGTCCACCAAAGTCAGTATGCAGAGTAGCTGCACAAACTGGAGCCAGAGGTTCAGCAAACAAGATAGGCATTATAGAGATATTGAGGAGCAGTTTACAGCCAGGTAGACAGGAAAATGTAACAGTTAAGATGCAACACTCCACGAAAGGAACTGGGGATTTGGCCCAGGCCAGCCAGGGAGGGGTTGTTCCATAACAGTCCCGGGAACGTTTGACTCCAGTACAGTCCAGGTTAAGTGTTTCTCCAGTTCAGTCTATGTAAAGTGATTTTCCCATAACGCTGGAAAATGGAGGCTTGAAAAAGTTCAATAAAATACTCAAGGATGAAGTGAGTTTTCTTTGACAACAGAAAAAACGGTTTGCTAAACTGTAATAACATTTACAGTGCACTGATTACACTTCACAGACAAACAATTTGACATGCTTGACATGCTGCCATCTTGGACCAGAAAGTGCAGTCAGTAAGCAATTAAACAATGAAACTGTAAAGATAAGGCTGTGTCTCCAAGAAGGTTGGTGTAACAATTCAGAGACGGATGCAAATAAAGGCTTTTTCTTTATTAAATAAAATACAACCTAAATAAAAATACAACAAGATACATATACTGAGCAAATCAAGAACTAGATACCAAAATAATCATATTATATGGCACATAGGCGAGTAGCAGCAGCAACAGTCTACAAAAACAAGGGATGCTAAAGATTGAGGAGCAAGTAAGGAATGAAAACATAGAATTTATATAGGGACACTATGGTCCTGTCACAAATGGCACACTCTGCCTTTGTGGCCCTCCTCCGAGTCCACACTTTGGTGATGTCAGCTTAATAGACGGCTTTGGGATGGACACGATGTCGTGACGCCGGAAAGAGGAAGATGTTGCTGGTTGTTGTTGTTTTCACTGTGACGCTAGCCAGATGACTTGCTATGCAGAGACATCAGAATTGTTTTTATCAGATAACCATTGAAAATGGTCACAGCCTGAAGTTCCATTCCATTTTAATTGGCTCTAATTTCACATTTTTATCTTCAACCTATATAATGAGATATTGCTAAAAGCTAGAGCTACAGTTGAATTACACTGTAAATCATTATAAATCATAAAACAAAAACATACACTTAAAATCCTCTTCTGTCATGTTGGCTACAACCTGCAATTGAACTCCTCCTCTGCTTCCCGTGTCAACAAAACTCCTCCTCTGCTTTCCTATTGGTCTGTCACAAGGACTGTTGGGTAGCAGACTGCCATGAGGCTGCAGCAGTGTGGACGTCGATGAAGACTGCATCGAGGGCGCTCGCGAGAACCCTCACTAGTGCTAAAATCAGAAATGGGATACACTACGTACTCGTAGACTTTGCGAGCATGCGCAACTGAAGGCCACGAGACCGCAAGTCCACATGAAATGTGCCATTTTGGATAGGGCCTATAGCAAGAAACTGAACACAGGAAACGAATGAGATAAACAAAGAAGAAGTTCAAAAATGCATGGGAGTGTACCCTCTGGTGGCTTGGTGGAGAACTGTCTATGGTGGACATCACACTTGGTCAAAGGCACAGAAAATTATGCAAGGATCTCATCTTATACCACCAAAGACTCTTTCTTTTCAAAGATTTTGAATTAGAAAATTGCTTAGGATGCTCATAACATTCTTTTTCATGTACTGTATAATTTGTGATATAAGATAGGATAAGATAAGATGTACGTTTATTGAACCCCCGTAGGGGAAATTCAAATTGACACAGCAGCACAAGTAGGATGAGTAACATCAAGAAAGATAATTTCCATAAATATTTATACAATAGAAATAATAGAAACAATAAAACAGATCTGTGTGTATGTACATATTCTAGAGTTCTATTTGTGTAAGTGCACGTGCAATATCCTCAATATTTATATACATGTTTATGATCTGTGAAATGATAATTAACTGTTGAGTGTGTGTTTCTGTAAGACTCAATCGGTGGAGTATGAGGTACTAGGTATTGTTGCATTGTGGAGTATGATGGCTGATGGCACGAAAGAGCCCCCCCAGATGTTTTGAGGCATGTGGCTGGATGAATCTGTGGCTGAATGTGCTCCTGAGCCTCCTCACCTCAGTGTAGAGAGGATGCGAAGGATGGCCTGAGATTCACTCCCCTCTATTTCAGATAATCGTTTCAGTCAGTGGTTCATTCAGTCTGAGCTGGAGATTTCCAGGATTTCAATGCTTGTAAGAGTAATGTATGTTAAAACAAATTCTCCTAAACATGGACATACAATCATGTTATAAAATATCAATCAATATTAGCTATTCTACACTACTCAAGCTGTTAGTCATATGCCTTAGAAGGAAGCACGATCAGGCATGCATTTGTACATTTGTACAAAGCATGCAACTTAACAAATTGTTGAACAAATCTGAACATATCATTTAATCAGTTACTCTTCATTTGTGTACCATGTTATTAATAAGAAACTCTTGTCTGGTGAAGAGAAATATCTGATTGAAGTTCACAATATTATATGGGAACTAAAATCTAATGTCTATCAATAGGTCCACAATAAACCTATTATGCATGAGCAATGCATTACAATGAGGCCAACAGCATACCAAGAATGATGCTGGGCAATTCTATTACTGTGATTTCTGAAGCCTTCATGTTCTGCACACCCTTATGTAAAGGTATAATTTCCCTGTCCATGTGTTTTTTTTTCTTTTTATTTGCAACTTTTATTGTACTACAATACATTTCTTGATCTCCCAGATCTTACTTTACCTCCTGAGCCAACTGTTGCTGATCTTGTAGATTTATTTACTGATACCTCACTATAATGACATATATCTCTGAGCAATAAAGATATAGACAAAAATATAAGCAAATTCAACTAAAATTTCTCTTTATTATCCTTACCTACTTATTTTAATATCTGCCAATAGAACAAGATAATCTAAACCTTGAAATTAGTTAATATGTAAACAACATAAAACATAGAACCTTTTATATCAGACTGCCCAATTTTTAGGCGAGCAAAAGTATAGTAAAAGATGAGTCTTGAAATATATTAAAGTAAATAACACTTAATATTTGATTGCATAAAAATTGGCACTGCCATTCCAACAGTTTCAGAGGGGACTGTATAATAATATAATAATGCAAAATATTACATAACTTTTCCTTTAAATATAGCTTCACTTGCTTAGATATGTTTTTTTGCGGTGTTTACATTCCTGTAAGGTAGGGAATAAATTTGCATGTGTGGTATGTGCACAGGCCTGGTTCCCAACAGAGAAATAAGAACACTAGCAGGTGGGTTGCACAATATTTACATCAAGGTCTGAGCTGTCACGTGAGAAAATATGGTCCAACATCTCTGAATATAATGCATGTACACAACTTGAAACTACTGTACAACAAGGTATAAGGTAGAGCAGAATAAAAAGCAATAATAATTTGATAATTAAAACTAATTTTCACTGCTACAGCTCCACTAATATGTGTTGGAAATGTTAATGATCATTTCATGCTGTCATGTTTAGAACTGTACACTGTAAATGTAAACAAATTGAGGTATGCTGAATGTGTATGCTTATTTCTGTTTTACTTCATTATGTCTGTTATTTTAGGCTGGTAAGGACGTGAACAAAATCTACATCTTCATCATGAGTGCCTTGAACTCCAGTTTATTACAAAATGTATCATTTGTGCATCCAGAGTACTTTTTCATCAGTGGATTTTCTGGAATTCCTTTCAGCCAATACTATTTTGTTTTTTTATTTTTTATCTATATTATCTCACTGTGTGGTAACTCAATAGTCCTTTTCATGATATTAGTTGACCGAACTCTGCATATTCCAAAATACATGGGGATTTTTAATTTAGCACTGTCAGACTTTGGTGAAACAAATGCACTGATTCCTAGCCTTGTGAAGACTTTGTTTTTTGATTCACAGTACATATCCTATGATGCTTGTTTGACTAACATGTTTTTTACTTTTTTCTTTTCTAGTGGACAGGCATTAACTCTTGTTGCCCTGGCGTATGATCGTTTTATTGCCATTTGCTTACCTCTGAGATACAATGCTATTGTAAATAACTCCTTCATGTTTGCAACTTTAACAGCAATATGGATATTTAATGTTGTTATGAATGGTACATTGGTAGTTTTGATTACACGACTTTCATTCTGTAAAACCAATGAGATAAAGAGCTTTTTTTGTGACCATGGGCCAGTTTATACAATTGCTTGTAATGACAACAGCATAAATTCCTTCATGGCTAAGCTGTGTACTGCAGTATACCTCTATGCACCACTGACTGCTATAGTCTTATCATACATAGGCATTCTGCTGGCCTTAACTAAGATTACAACATGGGAGAGTCGTCTTAAAGCGCTCAAAACTTGCATCTCTCACCTGTTGGTAGTAGGAGTGTTTTTCCTACCTATAGTGGGTACGTACCTTGCTGCAGTAACTTTCTCTCTCCATCCTAATGCTAGGATAATTAATACTTCACTATCAAGAACTATTCCACCCATGTTAAATCCCATTATTTATGTCTTGAACACAAAGGATTTCAGAATCTTTATAGTGAAAATGCTTAAAAAGAAAACCACCATAATTTCCCAAGTGCATGCTTTAGCAAAGTGAATTTCTACATTTAAAGCCTATTTTCCATACACAACTTCATTACTTCAACATGTTATACATATGTTAAAGCTATGTGAAAATGTGCTAATTATTAATATACATTATTTTAAAAATATATTTATCCCAACTCTCTTACATACAACCAGCATAACTGTATTTATTTATTTATTTATTTATTTATTTATTTATCTATCTATTTTTTAAGTCAGCTCCATCAGACTTTGGTGAAAGAAATGTTCTGATTCCTAGCCCTGGGGAGCCCGTCCTTTTTGATATTGTATAAATTTACTGTTTGGCTCTGTTTATCCCCCTCGCCAATTTTATTTGTTAATAAAGTGATATCCTGTTGTGTGGTATCAAATGCAACTTGTAATTGCTCCTGAATGCATCATAGAGCACAGGATGTGCATGAATGTATCCACATGGCTGCTTCTAATATTCTATTATGCTGCAAATGTTCTTAAACAGCTGGTTCAGAATTCACCAGATTGGGATCCCTATTGTATAATGTATTGTATTCTGAACAACTGATCAGTCTTCAGTAATTTATTTTATGAATGACACAGTTTTGTTTTTTACTTTGCCACTATCTATTAATATTTCCATGAAGTAGGGGTGGACGGTATGACCAAAATTCTATTTCATGGTATGAGTGATTTTATTTCATGGTAACGATATAGTTATTTATATGTAGTTATTCTGGAAAATTCGACAAAAAGGACTTTATATTAAGTAAACTTAAAAACTTTAGAAATGAAAAGTACTTCACCTTATTTCATTACTTTTTCTTTTATTACTATTAAATATAGTAAACAAAAGAATCGCAACATTTAGATGAACCATACCATAACAAATTTCACAGTATTCCACATTTCACAGTTTGATGTGGAATGCATTTGAAGACACTGCAAACCAGGGCCTGGGTTAGGTTGCATATTTTCAGACATCAACATAATTAGGCACCTCAATTTCACAATATTGCACAACAATACTTTTTTGGAACACATGCTGCATGCAAGTTCAACCATGGAGTTCCTTGACAATACAAAAAAGTCATACAGCACATCTGTAGCCTTGTTCCTGAGAAGGGAATGAGACATTGTGTGAGTTTCATGCTGTGGGAAGCGCCCTCGCACGTGACTAGTATCTGAAGCTTGTGTAACATCATGCCTATTTATAGGCCTGCAGTGCTCAGGTGACATGGCATTTAAGCACGTATGATATAAAAATGGCACCTGTGAACAGTGCAGTCAGCCTTTATTATCTGAAGCGAAGACACAATTCACAGGCATGCCCCAGTATGAGAAAGCTATGCTACATCTCATTCCTTTCTCAAGGAACAGGGTTATATGTGTAACCCAGACATTCCCTTTCAAAGTGAACTCAATGTTGCATGAGCTTCATGCTGTGGGAATAAGAATACCCACTGCGTCACATTGAGGGCATGGCCTGTTCAAAAGATCCGAGCCCGAGGTTCACTGCAAGACACTTGAGCCCGGGGTGGAATGTATATTCAGGCTATAATCTTGAATGAAGGTGTTCGGTGTAGACCACCCTACCGCAGCATACACATCCTGTAAGGGTACCCACTTTGGACAAAGCCTTCGAGGACACGACAGCCCTAGTGGAATGAGCCCTTATGCCCAGAGGCGTAGCGAGACCGCATGCCTCATAAGTGATAGAGATTGCTTCCACTATCCAATTAGAGATGCGCTGCTTCGACATAGCATCACCTCTACTGTCACCACCAAAGCAGACCAGCAACTCATCAGACTTAGGCCACTGGCCAGAGCAGTGGATGTAAGTACAGAGAGCCCTTACTGATCACAGTAGGTGCAATTTCTCTTATTCCGGTGTAAGGAATGGAGAAGAGCAGAAAGCCTGCAACACTACCAGCTGGGCAGCAGACGTAGGCATTTTAGGAATATAATCCAGCCTAGGATAAAGGGAGGCCTTGGCTAATCCAGGGGCAAAGTCAAGGCAGGAAGTGGCAACAGAGAGAGCTTGTAGATCCTCTACTCACTTGAGAAGTGTCAGGGCCAGCAGAAGAGCTACCTTTAGTGTCCGGATCTTCTCTGAGGCTGACTCTAAGGGCTCAAATGGGGCACCTGACAGACCTTCCAGTACCACAGAAAGGTCCCAGGAAGGTGAGATGTTAGAGAATGTTGCCCCACAGAGGCTCCATGAATAGGTGCATGGCTGGCCAAAATGGTGGCCACATAGACCTTGATTGTAGAAGGAGCCAACCAAACTGAAAAAACATCCTTGTATGAACTTGAGACAAAAAGTTGCCGCTTGAAAGCATACGATTTCCTCATGGATGGTGCTCTAGTATTCAATATGATCTCTACAACCTCAGTTGCGAGACCAGAATCTATGAGCTGGTGCCCCTCAGAGGCCATAGCTACAGTTTCCATAGTTCCAGCCGAGGTTGATAAATCAGCACTCCGGCTTGAGACAGTAGATCCCTGCAGACGGGAATCTCCAAAGGAGTGCCATCTAGCAGGGAAATTATCTCTGAGAACCATATTCAAGCTGGCCTATAAGGTGCTACTAGCAGCAGACGTAGACAGTCTTTGGGAACTCTTGCTAGAACATGTGGGAGCAGAGCGATTGGGGAAAAGCGAACAGACATGACCTCAACCACGTGTGCACCATAGCGTCCAGCCCCAATGGTGCGGGAGCAGTGAGGGCGAACCACAGTGGGCAGTGTGTTGTCTCCTCGGCAGTGAACACATCCACTTCTGATTTGCCAAACCTTCGCCATTTGGACTCCACCACCTGGTCCCCCTTGCTCTCCCTCGGGGGAGGCAGGCTGCCACACTCGTCTTCTGTGCCTCCCTTGCACGGGCTCCCAGTGGCTCTGGCTCCACTCGTGGCTGAACATCGCCATATGTCGAGCTCACTCAGCAGGTCTGCTTGGTAAGCCTGCAACACTGCCATTGTATGCAGTGACACACAAGAGACTTGCTGCCACATAGGCCTTGCCCTCCAATTTTTTTTTTCATTTTATAGTCATAATGGAAGGAGGAGTCAGGACACGAGCTCCAAAAGAGCTGGACCCAGAAGACAGAGCAAGACCTCATCTCCAACTCCTCTTCCAGATCCATAGGAGATCCCCAGGACCTGAGCCGGCTGGCTGCCTTGGCAGCGGCCGGCCCAGATCTGCGAGGCTCTGAAACCCAGCTCCTTTTGGCCGAGAAGAGAGTGAACTGTGAGCAGAACTGCCTGATTGTAAAGTGTTCACAATCCACACAGTCAGACCTCTCGAGGGCTGCCCTGGCGTGCTCTACCCCTAGACACTTCACACATTAAGTGTGTCTGTCTGTCTGTCTGTGATGGAACAGGAGCAAAGCATGACACACTTCCTGATCTCTGTCTCACTCATACTTTTCGCTCTCTTTTTTAAAGGGACAGAAAAGTAAAGAGATTTTTCTTTCTTTTTTGAAGAGTCTTTTTGTGCATGTTACACACACAACTGACATGCAGTCTCACTGAAGATAATAAGGCTGATGTTGGGGTTCACAGGTACTGACACGGTTCACAGGTGCCGTTTTTATATCATGCGACACGCTTAATTGCCACGTCACCTGATCACAGCAGGCCTGTAAAAATAGGTATGATGTTACACAAGATTCAGATACCGGTCACGTGTGAGGATGCTTCCAACAGCGTGAAGCTCATGCAATGTTGAGTTCCCTTTGAAAGGGAACCATAAGGTTTATAATATTCAAATCCTGACACAATTGCATAGGTACTTGAGCCAATAGACCTAGCGATTAAAAAACAAGTTCCCAAAGATGGAATGTCTACCACAAGGGAGAGTACATTGTCAGAATTGCTCACCTAGCGACAACAATCATTTTTTCCTGGGTCCACCAAAGTCAGTATGCAGAGTAGCAACACAAACTGCAGGCAGAGGCTCAGCAAACAGGACAGGCATTAGAGAGATATTGAGGAGCAGTTTACAGCCAGGTAGACAGGAAAATGTAACAGTTAAGACGCAACACTCCATGAAGGGAACTGAGGATTTGGCCCAAGCCAGCCAGGGAGGGGTTGTTCCAGAACAGTTCCGGGAACGTTTGACTCCAGTACAGCCCAGGTTAAGTGTTTCTCCAGTTCAGTCTATGTAAAGTGATTTTCCCATAACGCTGGAAAATGGAGGCTTGAAAAAGTTCAATAAAATACTCAAGGATGAAGTGAGTTTTCTTTGACAACAGAAAAAACGGTTTGCTAAACTGTAATAACATTTACAGTGCACTGATTACACTTCACAGACAAACAATTTGACAAGCTTGATATGCTGCCATCTTGGACCAGAAAGTGCAGTCTGTAAGCAATTAAACAATGAAACTGTAAAGATAAGGCTGTGTCTCCAAGAAGCTTGGTGTAACAATTCAGAGACGGATGCAAATGAAGGCTTTTCTTTATTAAATAAAATACAACCTAAATAAAAATACAGCAAGATACATATACTGAGCAAATCAAGAACTACATACCAAAATAATCACATGATATGGCACATAGGCGAGTAGCAGCAAAAACAGTCTACAGTGATGCTAAAGATTGAGGAGCAAGTAAGGAATGAAAACATAGAATTTATATAGGGACACTATGGTCCTGTCACAAATGGCACACTCCGCCTTTGTGGACCTCCTCCAACTCCACACTTTGGTGATGTCAGCTAATGCAGACCTATGGGGTGCTAAGGTGCGAGTCCAGGAGGTAGATGTGGTTATTAATAGACGGCTTTGGGATGGACACAATGTCGTGACGCCGGAAAGAGGAAGATGTTGCAGGTTGTTGTTGTTTTCACTGTGACGCTAGCCAGATGACTTGCTATGCAGAGACATCAGAATTATTTTATCAGATAACCATTGACAATAGTCATAACCTGAAGTTCCATTCCATATTAATTGGTTATAATTTCACATTTTTATCTTCAAACTATATAATGAGATATTGCTAAAAGCTAGAGCTACAGTTGAGTTACATTGTAAATCATTATTAATTATAAAACAAAAACATACACATAAAATACTCTTCTGTCATGTTGGCTACAACCTGCAATCGAACTCCTCCTCTGCTTCCCGTGTCAACAAAACTCCTCCTCTGCTTTCTTATTGGCCTATCACAAGGACTGTTGGGTAGCAGACTGCCATGAGCCTGCAGCAGTGCGGGCTTCATTGAAGACCGCATCGAGGGCACTCGCGAGAACCCTCACTAGTGCTAAAATCAGAAATGGGATACACTACGTACTCGTAGACTTTGTGAGCACGTGCAACTGACGGCCACGAGACCACAAGTCTACATGAAGTGAGTCATTTTGGACAAGGCCTATAGCAAGAAACTGAACACAGGAAATGAATGAGATAAACAAAGAAGAAGTTCAAAAATACATGGGAGAGAACCCTCTGGTAGCTTTGTGGAAAACTGTCTATGGTGGACATCACACTTGGTCAAAGGAACAGAAAATTATGCAAGGATCTCATCTTATACCACCAAAGACTCTTTCTTTTCAAAGATTTTGAATTAGAATTGCTTAGGACACTCATAACATCTTTTTCATATACTGTATAATTTGTGATATAAGATAAGATAAGATAAGATAAGATGTACGTTTATTGAACCCCCGTAGGGGAAATTCAAATTGACACAGCAGCACAAGTAGGATGAGTAACATCAAGAAAGATAATTTCCATAAATATTTATACAATAGAAATAATAGAAACAATAAAACAGATCTGTGTGTATGTACATATTCTAGAGTTCTATTTGTGTAAGTGCACGTGCAATATCCTCAATATTTATATACATGTTTATGATCTGTGAAATGATAATTAACTGTTGAGTGTGTGTTTCTGTAAGACTCAATCGGTGGAGTATGAGGTACTAGGTATTGTTGCATTGTGGAGTATGATGGCTGATGGCACGAAAGAGCCCCCCCCCAGATGTTTTGAGGCATGTGGCTGGATGAATCTGTGGCTGAATGTGCTCCTGAGCCTCCTCACCTCAGTGTAGAGAGGATGCGAAGGATGGCCTGAGATTCACTCCCCTCTATTTCAGATAATCATTTCAGTCAGTGGTTCATTCAGTCTGAGCTGGAGATTTCCAGGATTTCAATGCTTGTAAGAGTAATGTATGTTAAAACAAATTCTCCTAAACATGGACATACAATCATGTTATAAAATATCAATCAATATTAGCTATTCTACACTACTCAAGCTGTTAGTCATATGCCTTAGAAGGAAGCACGATCAGGCATGCATTTGTACATTTGTACAAAGCATGCAACTTAACAAATTGTTGAACAAATCTGAACATATCATTTAATCAGTTACTCTTCATTTGTATACCATGTTATTAATAAGAAACTCTTGTCTGGTGAAGAGAAATATCTGATTGAAGTTCACAATATTATATGGGAACTAAAATCTAATGTCTATCAATAGGTCCACAATAAATCTATTATACAATGAGGTCAACAGCATACTAAGAATGATGCTGGGCAATTCTATTACTGTGATTTCTGAAGCCTACATGCTCTGCACACCCTAATGTAAAGGTACAATTTCCCTGTCCATGTATTTTTTTTTCTTTTTATTTGCAACTTTTATTGTACTACAATACATTTCTTTTTATTGAATCTTGTAGATTTATTTAATGATACCTCACTACAATAACATATATCTCTGAGCAATAAAGATATAGACAAAAATATAGGCAAATTCAACTAAAATTTCAGCAACCGGAAGACGAGGATCACAACAAAGTGCGAAGTCCGAAAACAATATCAAAAGGGGTTATCCCGGGAATCGTAATGCGAAAACGAGAAGTAAGTCCGTAAACCGGGAAAATCCAATGCGTAGATCTAAGGCTTGGTACAACGGCAGCATTAAGGGTACTGAGCTTTTACTTCGCGACGTGCTGTCGCTAACAAGGGCTTATATAACCTTGGGTGTAACACAGGTGTTCGCACTCAGTACTCTCGCGAACTCAAGCGCAGGCGTGGCTGGGAAATGTAGTTCTCGTCGGCTCTGTGACCGCGAGTTCGCCGTGGCGTAACAGAGCCCCCCCCCCCCCCCCAAAGTGCTCACTCCGGGAGCTGAATCCCTCCAAGGTCTTCCTCTTCTCCGGGGTCCCGGTCTATCTGGGGGAGCAGCATGGACGTCTCCGCGCAAGTTTGCGTCCAGAATGTCCCGGGATGGGACCCAACACTGCTCTTCTGGGCCGTACCCCTCCCAGTCCACCAGATACTCGAGTCCTCCTCTCCTATGTCTGGAGTCCAAGATCTTGCGAACTCGGTATGCTGGGCGGCCCTCAATCTCTAGCGGTTCCGGTGGGGAGTTCTCCGGAACCACAGTGGCCAGGGGACCTGGTATCACTAGCTTGAGGAGGGAGACATGGAACAATGGGGTGTTACGGCTGTGTTTGGGCAGGTGCAGGTGGTACGTGACTTCGTTAACCTGCTTCAGGATCCGGAAGGGGCCAATATACTTGGATCTCAGTTTACTGCTCAGGAGTGGCGACTTTAGGTCTTTCGTGGAAAGCCATACCCTGTCTCCAGGTTGATAGTTGTGGTGACTCCCACGGCGCCTGTCCGCCCTTTGTTTGGCGGTGCGGGCGGCCTGTACCAACTGTTGATGGGGGCGTTCCCAGACCTGTTCACTCCGGCGAAACCACTCATCTACTGCTGGTGAGTCAGTGGGGGAAGCGTTCCAGGGGAACAAAGGTGGCTGATAACCTAAGACACACTGGAAAGGAGTGAGCTGGATGGCAGAATGTCGCAGAGAGTTTTGTGCATATTCCGCCCACGGGAGGAAATGACTCCAGTCCTCCGGATTGGTGGTGCAAAAGGTTTGGAGGAATCGTATGATTTCTTGATTGGCCCGTTCTGTCTGTCCATTGGCCTGGGGGTGATAACCGGACGTAAGGTTGACAGTAACCCCCATCTTCTCCATGAAACTGGCCCAAACTCGAGACGTAAATTGCAGGCCCCTGTCACTCACAATCTCCTCCGGGATGCCGAAGTATCGAAATACATGTTGGAACATTAATTCGGCTGTGGCATAGGCAGATGGAATGTGGAATGTGGAAAGTGGAATCAGGCGTAGGGATTTCGAAAACCGATCCATGACCACCAGTATTACCGTGTTACCTTGTGACTCCGGTAGGTCCGTTATGAAGTCCAGTGCTAGATGTGACCACGGGCATACGGGTATGGGGAGAAGTACCAATTTTGCGGCTGGTAGGGCACGTGGCACTTCCGATTGAGAGCAGGTGGAACATGAGGACACGACGCTCTGGACCTCCCTAGGCATTTGGGGCCACTAATATTTCTCGGCCAGCATTTGGTAAGTGTGACGAGCTCCCGGATGCCCCGCCGTTAGTGTCATGTGGGCCCAGGTGACCAGTTCTAGACGGTAACGTTCTGGCACGAATTGTTTCCCTGGAGGACAGGCTGTCGGAACTCATGACCTGGGGATGCAAGCTAAGGCTTGATCCAGAACCCACTCTATGGTGCCAACAATACATGAGGGGGGCACAATATAATTTTCATGACCCGCCCGAATTTCAGGAGTGTGGATTCAGGACAGAGCATCGGCCTTCGTGTTCTTTGTTCCTGGTCTGTATGACAGAGTGAACTGGAACCTGGAGAATAACAGAGACCAGCGTGCTTGGCGGGGCATGAGCCGTTTGGCGGTTCTCAGGTAATCTAGATTATTATGGTCTGTATAGATTAGGAACGGGTGGTCGGCACCCTCCAGCCAATGTCTCCACTCCTCTAGGGCCAATTTAACGGCCAGGAGTTCACGGTTCCCCACATCATAATTTTGTTCAGCAGGCGACAGCTTCTGTGAGAAGAAGGCCACAGGGTGTAGCTTGGGTCTGTCCCCGAACCTCTGTGACAGAATGGCCCCACCCCCGCTTCAGACGTGTCAACTTCCACGATGAAAGGTCTGGAGGGATCCGGGTGTCGGAGAATGGGGGCTGTAGTGAATGCCCGCTTAAGCTTATCCAGAGACTCCTGGGCGTTGGGGTCCCAAAGGAGTCGCCATGGTTTCCACCGCAGGAGGGATATCAAGGGTCATGCTATTTTACTGAAGTCTTGTATGAATCGCCGATAAAAGTTCGCGAAGCCAAGGAAACGTTGCAATTCCTTGATGGTTCGGGGAGTGGGCCATTCCACCACTGCTTGAACTTTGCGTTTGCCCATGGCGACCCCTTTCGGACTAATGACATACCCCAGAAAAGAGATGGTGCGCTGGTGGAACTCGCACTTCTCAGCTTTTACATACAGCCGATATTGTAGCAAGCAGAGCAACACTTGTCGGACATGCTTGGTATGTTCCTCAATGGATGTCGAGTAAATTAGGATATCATCAATATAGGCGATAACGCACCACCCCAGCATGTCCCTCAGGACGTCGTTGATGAGGTTCTGGAATACGGAGGAGGCGTTAGCGAGCCCATACGGCATGACCAAGTACTCGTAGTGCCCAGAGGTGGTGCTAAAGGCCGTCTTCCACTCGTTTCCCTCCCTGATGCGGATCAAGTTGTACGCGCTGTGTAAGTCTAGTTTCGTGAAAAAGGTCGCGGACCTTAGCTTTTCAAGGACTGCAGGCACTAGAGGCAGGGGATATCGGTACTTCACTGTTACCTGATTGAGACCCCGATAATCGATGCATGGCCAAAGGCCCCCCTTTTTTCTCTACAAAAAAGAACCCAGTGGACGCGGGAGACGTGGATGGCTGAATATACCCCTCCTGGAGAGCCTCCTGAATGTACTCCTCCATGGCCCAATGTTCTGCTTGGGAGAGAGGGTATATTCGGCCCCGTGGTGGGCTAGCTCTGGGGAGGCGGTCTATGGCGCAGTCGTAGGGTCTGTGTGGTGGTAAGCCACTTGCCCTTTCCTTGCTGAACACCTCGCTGAGGTCATGATATTCTGGCGGGACTGTGACAGGGACATGAGCTAGAGGACTCTCCATTGTTGTGGTGGCCACAGGAACCGGAGGGCCCATCAGGCAGTGTTGTAGACAGTAGGGGGACCACTTGGTAACCTGTTTGTCCTCCCACGATAACTGAGGGTTGTGATGTTCGAGCCAAGGGAGACCGAGAATGATGGGGTGCCTAGTGGAAACTGTAACGTAGAGGACGATGGTCTCATGGTGAAAGGCACTGACTTGTAGGTTGAACGGCGCTGTGCAGTGTGATATTACCCCACCTCCTATTGGGGACCCATCGATGGACTTAACCTCACGAGGCTGAAGCAATGGGCCGTATGGGGAGGCTGAGAGTCCGCGCCATCCGCTCATCTACGAAGTTCTCAGCTGCTCCGGAGTCGATGAGCGCTGTAAGTACAAAAGACTGGCCAGAATGTCCAATCACCACAGGTAAGACAAAGACATGAGAATTACTTAACTGGATAGGACTCACCCGGTAGCAACGAGGTTGACTAGCTGTGCTACTGGCATAACATCTTTATTATCCTTTCCTCTTTATATTAATATCTGCCAATAGAACAAGATAATGTAAACCTTGAAATTAGTAAATATGTAAACAACATAAAACATAGAACCTTTTATATCAGACTGCCCAATTTTTAGGTGAGCAAAAGTATAGTAAAATATTAAAATTAAAGTAAATTAAAGTAAATAACACTTAATATTTGGTTGCATAAAAATTGGCACTGCCATTCCAACAGTTTCAGAGGGGACTGTATAATAATATAATAATGCAAAATATTACATAACTTTTCCTTTATTAAATATAGCTTCACTTGCTTAGATATGTTTTTGCGGTGTTTACATTCCTGTAAGGTAGGGAATAAATTTGCATGTGTGGTATGTGCACAGGCCCTGGTTCCCAACAGAGAAATAAGAACACTAGCAGGTGGGTTGTACAATATTTACATCACGGTCTGAGCTGTCACGTGAGAAAATATGGTCCAGCATCTCTGAATATAATGCATGTACACAAGTTGAAACTACAGTACAACAAGGTATAAGGTAGAGCAGAATAAAGAGTAATAATAGTTTGATAATTAAAACTAATTTTCACTGCTACAGCTCCACTAATAGGTGTTGGAAATGTTAATGATCATTTCATGCTGTCATGTTTAGAACTGTACACTGTAAATGTAAACAAACTGAGGTATGCTGAATGTGTATGCTTATTTCTGTTTTACTTCATTATGTCTGTTGTTTCAGGCTGGAAAGGACGTGAACAAAGTCTACATCTTCATCATGAGTGCCTTGAACTCCAGTTTATTACAAAATGCATCATTTGTGCGTCCAGAGTACTTTTTCATCAGTGGATTTTCTGGAATTCCTTTCAGCCAATACTATTTTGTTTTTTTAATTTTGATCTATATTGTCTCACTGTGTGGTAACTCAATAGTCCTTTTCATGATATTAGTTGACCGAACTCTGCATATTCCAAAATACATGGGGATTTTTAATTTAGCATTGTCAGACTTTGGTGAAACAAATGCACTGATTCCTAGCCTTGTGAAGACTTTGTTTTTTGATTCACAGTACATATCCTATGATGCTTGTTTGGCTAACATGTTTTTTACTTTTTTCTTTGCTGGTGGACAGGCATTAACTCTTGTTGCCCTGGCATATGATCGTTTTATTGCCATTTGCTTACCTCTGAGATACCATGCTGTTGTAAATAACTCTTTCATGTTTGCAACTTTAACAGCAATATGGATATTTAATGTTGTTATAATTGGCACAACTGTAGTTTTTATTACACGACTTTCATTCTGTAAAACCAATGAGATAAAGAGCTTTTTTTGTGACCATGGGCCAGTTTATACAATTGCTTGTAATGACAACAGCATTAATTCCTTCATGGCATACTTCTGTACTGCAGTATACCTCTATGCACCATTGACTGCTATAGTCTTATCATACATAGGCATTCTGCTGGCCTTAACTAAGATTACAACATGGGAGAGTCGTCTTAAAGCGCTCAAAACATGCATCTCTCACCTGTTGGTAGTAGGAGTGTTTTTCCTACCTATAGTGGGTACGTACCTTGCTGCAGTAACTTTCTCTCTCCATCCTAATGCTAGGATAATTAATACTTCACTATCAAGAACTATTCCACCCATGTTAAATCCCATTATTTATGTCTTGAACACAAAGGATTTCAGAGTCTTTATAGTGAAAATGCTTAAAAAGAAAACCACCATAATTTCCCAAGTGCATGCTTTAGCAAAGTGATATGAAACAGTTTAGTATTTTCTACATTTAAAGCCTATTTTCCATTCCCAACTTTATTACTTCAACATGTTATACGTATGTTAAAGCTATGTGAAAATGTGCTAATTATTAATATACCTTATTTTAAAAATATATTTATCCCAACTCTGTAACATACAACTAGCACAACTCTATTTTTTTTTTAATTCAGCTCCATCAGACTTTGGTGAAAGAAAAGTTCTGATTCCTAGCCCTGGGGAGCCCGTCCTTTTTGATTCTACTGTATAAATTTACTGTTTGTCTCTCCAATTTTATTTGTTAATAAACTGATATCCTGATGTGTGCTATCAGATGCAAACTTGTAATTGCTCCTGAATGCATCATAGAGCACAGGATGTGCATGAATGTATCTACATGGCTGCTTCTAATATTTTACTATGCTGCAAATGTTCTTAAACAACTGGTTCAGAATTCGCCAGATTTGGATCCCTGTTGTATAATGTATTGTATTCTGAACAACTGATCAGTCTTCAGTAATTTATTTTATGAATGACACAGTTCTGTTTTTTACTTTGCCACTATCTATTAATATTTCCATGAAGTAGGGGTGGACGGTATGACCAAAATTCTATTTCATGGTATGAGTGAATTTATTTCATGGTAACGATATAGTTATTTATATGTAGTTATTCTGGGAAATTTGACAAAAAGGACTTTCTATTAAGTAAACTTAAAAACTATGGAAATGAAAATACTTCACCTTATTTGATTACTTTTTCTTTTATTACTATTAAATATAGTAAATGAAAGAATCTCAACATTTAGATGAACCATACCATGACAAATTTTACAGTATACCACATTTCACAGTTTGATGTGGAATGCATTTGAAGACACTGCGAACCAGGGCCTGGGTTAGGTTGCATATTTTCAGATATCAATGTAATTTGGCACCACAATTTCACAACATTGTACAACAATACTTTTTTGGAACACATGCTGCATGCAAGTTCAACCATGGAGTTCCTTGACAATACAAAAAAGTCATACAGCACATTTGTAGCCTTGTTCCCTGAGAAGGGAATGAGACGTTGCGTGAGCTTCATGTTGTGGGAAGCGCCCTCGCACATGACCAGTATCTGAAGCTTGTGTAACATCATGCCTATTTATAGGGCTGCAGCGCCCAGGTGACGTGGCAGTTAAGCACGTCGCATGATATAAAAATGACACCTGTGAACAGTGCAGTCAGCCTCTATTATCTGATGCCAAGACACAATTCACAGGCATGCCCCAGTATGAGAAAGCTATGCAACATCCCATTCCTTTCTCAAGGAACAAGGTTATATGTGTAACCCAGACATTCCCTTTCAAAGTGGTCACAGAAAGGCACAGAAACTTATGCAAGGATCTCATTTTATACCACCAAAGACTCTTTCTTTTCAAAGATTTTGAATTAGAAAATTGCTTAGGACACTCATAAAATTCTTTTTCATGTACTGTATAATTTGTGATATAAGATAAGATAAGATAAGATGTACATTTATTGAACCCCCGTAGGGGAAATTCAAGTTGACACAGCAGCACAAGTAGGATGAGTAAGATCAAGAAAGAAAATAATTTCCATAAATATTTATCCAATAGAAATAATAGAAACAATAAAACAGATCTGTGTGTATGTACATATTCTAGAGTTCTATTTGTATAAGTACATGTGCAGTATCCTCAGTATTTATATACATGTTTAAGATCTTTGAAATGACAATTAACTGTTGAGTGTGTATTTCTGTAAGACTCAATCGGTGGAGTATGAGGTACTAGGTATTGTTGCATTGTGGAGTATGATAGCTGATGGCACGAAAGAGCCCCCCCAGATGTTTTGAGGCATGTGGCTGGATGAATCTGTGGCTGAATGTGCTCCTGAGCCTCCTCACCTCAGTGTAGAGAGGATGCGAAGGATGGCCTGAGATTCACTCCCCTCTATTTCAGATAATCATTTCAGTCAGTGGTTCATTCAGTCTGAGCTGGAGATTTCCAGGATTTCAATGCTTGTAAGAGTAATGTATGTTAAAACAAATTCTCCTAAACATGGACATACAATCATGTTATAAAATATCAATCAATATTAGCTATTCTACACTACTCAAGCTGTTAGTCATATGCCTTAGAAGGAAGCACGATCGGGCATGCATCAGGCAATCTGAACATATAATTTAATCAGTTACTCTTCATTTGTATACCATGTTATTAATAAGAAACTCTTGTCTGGTGAAGAGAAATATCTGATTGAAGTTCACAATATTATATGGGAACTAAAGTCTAATGTCTATCAATAGGTCCACAATAAACCTATTATGCATGAGCAGTGCATTACAATGAGGTCAACAGCATACCAAGAATGATGCTTGGCAATTCTATAACTGTGATTTCTGAAGCCTGCATGTTCTGCACACCCTTATGTAAATGTACAATTTTTTTTTTATTTTTATTTGCAACTTTTATTGTTCTACAATACATTTCTTGATCTCCCAGATCTTACTTTACCTCCTGAGTCAACTGTTGCTGATCTTGAAGATTTATTTAATGATACCTGACTACAATAACATATATCTCTGAGCAATAAAGATATAGGCAAATTCAACTAAAATTTCTCTTTATTATCCATACCATCCATCCATCTTCAACCACTTATTCCTTTTCAGGATCGCAGGGGAATTTGGAGCCTATCCCATCGGGCACAAGGCGGGGTACACCCTGGACAGGGTGCCAGTTCATCGCAGGGCACACAATCACATACACATTCATATACTACAGACACGCCAATCAGCCTACCATGCATGTCTTTGGGAGGAAACCGGGGAGAAAACCGGAGTACCCGGAGGAAACCCCTGCAGCACAGGGAGAGCATGCAAACTCCACACACACAGAGCCGCGGGAATGAACCCCGACCCTGGTGGTGTGAGGCTGACCACTAAGCCACCTTGCGCCCTTATTATCCATACCTACTTATTTTAATATCTGCCAACAGAACAAGATAATGTAAACCTTAAAATTAGTAAATATGTAAACAACATACAACATAGAACCTTTTATAGCAGACTGCCCAATTTTTAGGCGAGCAAAACTATAGTAACAGATGAGTCTTGAAATATATTAAAGTAAATAACACTTAATATTTGATTGCATAAAAATTGGCATTGCCATTCCAATAGTTTCAGAGGGGACTGTATAATAATATAATAATGTGAATATGACATAACTTTTCCTTTATTAAATATAGCTTCACTTGCTTAGATATGTTTTTTTGCGGTGTTTACATTCCTGTAAGGTAGGAAATAAATTTGCATTTGTGGTATGTGCACAGGCCCTGGTTCCCAACAGAGAAATAAGAACACTAGCAGGTGGGTTGTACAATATTTACATCACGGTCTGAGCTGTCACGTGAGAAAATATGGTCCAACATCTCTGAATATAATGCATGTACCCAACTTGAAACTACAGTACAACAAGGTATAAGGTAGAGCTGAATAAAAAGCAATAATAATTTGATAATTAAAACTAATTTTCACTGCTACAGCTCCACTAATATGTGTTGGAAATGTTAATGACCATTTCATGCTGTCATGTTTATAACTGTATACTGTAAATGTAAACAAATTGAGGTATGCTGAATGTGTATGCTTATTTCTGTTTTACTTCATTATGTCTGTTATTTTAGGCTGGAAAGACGTGAACAAAATCTACATCTTCATCATGAGTGCCTTGAACTCCAGTTTATTACAAAATGCATCATTTGTGCGTCCAGAGTACTTTTTCATCAGTGGATTTTCTGGAATTCCTTTCAGCCAATACTATTTTGTTTTTTTAATTTTTATCTATATTATCTCACTGTGTGGTAACTCAATAGTCCTTTTCATGATATTAGTTGACCGAACTCTGCATATTCCAAAATACATGGGGATTTTTAATTTAGCACTGTCCGACATTGGTGAAACAAATGCACTGATTCCTAGCCTTGTGAAGACTTTGTTTTTTGATTCACAGTACATATCCTATGATGCTTGTTTGACTAACATGTTTTTTACTTTTTTCTTTTCTGGTGGACAGGCATTAACTCTTGTTGCCCTGGCATATGATCGTTTTATTGCCATTTGCTTACCTCTGAGATACCATGCTATTGTAAATAACTCCTTCATGTTTGCAACTTTAACAGCAATATGGGTATTTAATCTTGTTATAATTGGCACAACTGTAGTTTTTATTACACGACTTTCATTCTGTAAAACCAATGAGATAAAGAGCTTTTTTTGTGACCATGGGCCAGTTTATACAATTGCTTGTAATGACAACAGCATAAATTCCTTCATGGCTAAGCTGTGTACTGCAGTATACCTCTATGCACCACTGACTGCTATAGTCTTATCATACATAGGCATTCTGCTGGCCTTAACTAAGATTACAACATGGGAGAGTCGTCTTAAAGCGCTCAAAACTTGCATCTCTCACCTGTTGGTAGTAGGAGTGTTTTTCCTACCTATAGTGAGTACGTACCTTGCTGCATTAACTTTCTCTCTCCATCCTAATGCTAGGATAATTAATACTTCACTATCAAGAACTATTCCACCCATGTTAAATCCCATTATTTATGTTTTGAACACAAAGGATTTCAGAGTCTTTATAGTGAAAATGCTTAAAAAGAAAACCACCAAAATTTCCCAAGTGCATACTTTAGCAAAGTGATATGAAACAGTTTAGTATTTTCTACATTTAAAGCTCAATTGCCAAAGGACTGTACAGCGCAGAGTTATTCAAATGTACCTGCAAAAGCCCAGTGTGTCTTTAGGTCTTAATTCCAGTCAAGCAGGAGCCTGCCTGATTACACTTGTTTAATCATTTGGTTTTGATATGTAAATGACTCAATTGTGAGTTCAAGTTAGCTGAAATTAAAACTTTTAGTAGTTCCCCTGTTTAAACCCACACATTCACACCATCAGGGGTTATATAAGGAGTCACGGAACTTTTCTTTCTTTCTTTCTTTCTTTCTTTCTTTCAAGTACTGAAGTAAGAAAGGTGTAGTTAGAAAACTGTGTACTTGAATGAACTCAACATTTCCAACATAACTGGTTCCCTTTCATAGACCTTTCACAGAAGGTACACCAGTTTGCTCTATACTTAAGACCAGCAAACACAGGCAACACAAACAAACAATGAAACAAACACCTGTTTTCGACCCACATTCTTACCTTACACTATGTTTACAATGTGCTAATTATTGATATAAGTGCTTTAACTTTAGTAGTACTTTTTATGCTTTTTAGGTAGACATTGAGATGATCAATAGGAGTTTGTAAGGTTTTTAAGCTTATAACACTGACATACAGTACATGTGTAGTGAGATGACATAATGATTCATATTTTTGAATTCTTATTTTTGTGGTGGTGGGGGTGTTTTTTGCTGGTTCTTAGACCTTTCTATGTATTTGGAAATTTTATCATTTGATATTTTATCCATAAAACTATGCAAAATATGTACCTGACATACATCTGAATGTGATATATTTATAAATAAAGTGATATCCTAATATGTCTTATCTGACCTTAATGCAAATACTGTATGTATATGCTTCTAACTATATCCTATGCACATGTAGGTACACTATATGGCCATAGGTTTATGGACAACTAACCATCACACCCATATGTAGGCCTTTCCAAAACTTTTGCCACAAAGTTGGAAAACACAATTGCATGTGAGTGTCTGTATCAATTAATGTCTGTACAGGATAATGCAAAAGTTGAGAAAGAATGTTTTTTTGGTCTATTGCTGCCATCTTGTGGTAAAATCTCTTCCATGTAGCATGGTTCTCCATTACTACAGGAGAGAAAGTCAAAGTGTAAAATAATGTAATTTGTGGGAGGCCTTCGCTGTACACCTATGTAGTGAAAAAAAAGAAAGAAATAAAGGTAATCCTATGTCAATTCTACTCTACTTATTGCATAGATGTATTTAGCTGTTCATGTAGTGTATGAAAGAAACCTGCAGGACTGTCTTAAATCATTAAAAAAATGCTTCTCCTTTGCCTTTGGTGGTAGTAGCAGGGGTGTTGAACAGGGGGTAACAGTGCATCTATTAACAGGAGTAACAGGAGCCCTCACGGAGGGGGGCCCAAAAATGTATACTGATAATCCATCATGACTATGGATACATAGCTAGTATAATGACATGCTAACAATAGGAATAAAATTTTCACTCTCGCTCAAATTCAGCTTGTGGTGTAGGAAGGAGACCTGGACTACAAAACATGAAGCCTAATTTGGGTTATCAAAAAAGAAAGGAGTGGAGAGAGAGGGAAAGAAAGCTGTATCTGGCAAGTTTTTTTTTTTTTTTTTTCAGAAGAAAAGTGAGCCTTTGTTATGCAACTTGCAAGAGAAAAACTGTTCGGATCCCTTTTTTCTCAGTATAGTAGTGTTGTCAAAAGTACCGGTACATCAGAAGCAAGTCGATACTGAAATTGTAAAAATATAACGATACCAGCCTTTCTGCAGTACTGGTAGTACAGAGTACTGACTTAATTTGGTACTTGCTGATAGGCAGCTCAAATTGCCAACATGAAATCTAGCCAGTGGGCTTTGTAAAATAAATGGTAGCATGCAGCTGTACCAAGTTGTAAACCCTCTAGTATGTGCCAAGGATATACGTTTTAAAGTTTATTTAATACTTTAAATAAACTTATTTAGTCTAAGTTATTTTTGAATTGCTTGATTCAAAGAATATATGCGGGTCATGTATATTCTGTTAATATTATGTTAATATGTTGCTAGTTTGTTTTTGACCCTTTGAATATAGACTGTGCAAATAAAAAAAAAGTCATGAAAATAAAGCAGTCTGTTGTTTTATTATTTATTTGTTTGTTTATTTATTTATTTATTTTAAAATTAATTATTTAAAATATTAATTAAAATTGTAGCATTTAAAATGGGGTTGGGGAGGATTTGGTGTAGTGAGGGGCCCACCCCTTGGTTCTGTGACCAGGGCCCAACATTTGGCGCTACACCCCTGGGTAGTAGGAGTATTTTTCCTCCCTGTATTGGGTACATGGAAAGGCTTAGGGAAGTTTTGAAAATAGGTAAACCTTTTCTAAATATTTTGGACAAATATATGTATGTTTTCTTAAAGTGGATATGTTAAAGAATGTTATATGCAGAAAAACTATTGGTTCCTGATTTTTGTCAATTCAGAATTCAACCACAGGGCAATTTAATGGATTTTCCCAGGTCACCACACAAAGAAACTTTATCATGTGTAGTTCTCATATTTAGTCACTCATTTGTGATTGTAGGTTGCACTTATGTGACAATCAAAAGTGGTTCATTTTGCTCGAGTTATATATAATAAATATGTAATTGGCTTAAATATAAAATTTGGATGGTATATATAAGTAATGTCTATTCAGTCATCTGTTAAAATAAAATATATAATGAAGCTGGGGATTAGGTATGGTAGGAGGGTAATGGACAGATTAACCTAGTAGCCAATTAGAGAATGACAAATAATTTCTGTAAAATGTTCAGACTGAATTATCTACAATGTTTTAGGTGATTTGGGTGTATAAAATCTACTTCTGTAAATGAATGGATTGATGGCAGTTGTTTATTTATTCAGCAGAAAGAGGTTTCAGTACTCCACATACTGTACTGAGTGTCCAGCTGCACTGTTTATTTAAACAAATAAAGCAACAACAAATACAGTATACTTTAGCCATTACATGTTATTCTTAATAAACCCCTAATGCTGAATTATATAAGAGTGGAGTTTACTGAAAATTAAGAACAGTTAATGCAAATTAAAATAAAATTCTGGAATTTCTGGTAGACTTCCTCTACATTGTGAAATGAAATTTAAACAACTTTACAATATTTTTCACTTTTATTCCTTTGACAGTTGTCAGGTTTGGATGTTCATACAAATACACAGAAGAAATAAACAATGTGACTGTATTTTAATTGTGTTCATGTAATCTAAGTGTATAAAAAATCTCATCAAGTACACTTGCACACAAAGGTGTGTGCAACCAACAATTAATACAATATTCTAATTGCAGTTCCTGTTTTACATCTAAGACACATGATATTAAATATGGTCTATAATTATAATGAACTGCTCTAAAAACTTTGCTTGAATAATTAACACTTTTTCATCAACTGTGGTGACACTTTACGTGGTTTAAAACATTTCAGCAACTTGTCTTGCAGTTCCTCAGTCTTTAGACTATATATGATAGGGTTTAACATGGCCGGCAGTGTAGTGGACACTGTCAGAATTGTTGTGAAAAGATCAACTGATTGCACTAATCGCAAGTTCCCTAGTACGTAAGCCAAAATGACTGGCATATAATAAATAAGCACCAGAACCATGTGAGTAAGACAGGTGTTGAAGGCCTTCCAGCGTTGGGTTGTAGATGCAACTCGCAACACTGCCACAACCACTATGACATACGAGCAAATAATAAAAGTTAGAGGGCCAAACAGAACAGTTAACGTCTTAGTAGTTGCCAGATTCCTGTTATATGACGTATCTCCACAAGCTAGCTTGTAAACCTGGCCATGCTCACAACAACAGCTTGGCACCACCCTTGATCTACAATAGGACAGACCACTGGCCAGAGCTACAGGGTAAAGCTCAATCAAAAAAACCAGAAGCCAAAGCCCGGCTATGATAAGCACCATCCTCAGATTAGTATTGATAGTAGGGTAGCGCAAAGGAAAGCAGATAGCAATCAGGCGATCATAAGCCAATAGAGCCAGTGAAAAGGACTCCATGTCACCAAAAAAGTGCATGAAAAACATTTGGGAGAAGCACAATTCAAAACTGATGTGATTGAGGTTGAATACAAATACAGGAACCATCTGTGGAATAATAACACTGTTCATAGAAATGTCAACGACAGCGAGGTTACAAACCGCAAGAAACTTGGGGTTCTGTAAACTGGAGTTCATCCAGATTACAGAGAGAAGGGTACAATTACATAGTAAAGTAATCAGGTAAATAATTGCCAATGCCAGTATCAGGTAGTTCTTATTGCCCAAAGAATTGAAAGCAACTAGATAAAATCCATCAGCAAATGTGTCCGTCCCATTGGTGCTATTAAAGCTTAAATTCATTTGAATAGCTTCTTCACACCTGGAAAAAAAATCAATTAATACTTTTTAGATTAAAATGGCAATTATATATACGTGTGTGTGTGTGTGTGTGTGTGTGTGTGTGTGTTTCTAAAACTTGTAAAAGCTAAATTAAACATTGGGTTCTAGACTTTATCAATATTTCAGTTCATATTTTCAGTTATCATGTAATGTTCAATTATATTCAATGCATATTAGAATCTTGACTTACAAACCAGGTCCAGACTCCACTCAACCATGGCACAAGGCAGAGTGAATATCACACATATAAAGAGTTGAGGAAAAAGTAAAATGGTGATTTGGGAATAATTAGTAACTGTGTGTACCAACAAATAAACAATTAGCTTTGTAGTTCAGCTAATTATACCAATTAAGCTTTCTCTCAAGTACCTAATTAGAGCATAAACAGGATTGTCTATTTAGTAGTTATCAATGTTAGCTTTTAACGTTTCCAACCTGTTAAAGAACAACTCACTGATATGACCCTTAGGGGACAGACTAGAATAATTAAGTGCTTGTCATTTTTCTCCTCATATAACAGATAACCACTGAGGAATAACCATGTAACCAAAACATTATTTGTCCCCACAGAAAAAGAAAAGTAAAAATACCATTATAATTGTTTAATTATACTTATGTATATGTTTATCTATATAGTGTTTTATTTACTGTACTTAGTTTATATTTTATTATATGAATACCTATCATTACTTGTTCAATTTGAATAATATGTCATATTGCTAGTTCTATATAACTATATGGTGGTACGGTGGTGCAGACGGCAGCACTGCCAGCTCATATGTCCAGGGTCCTTGATTCAATCCTGAGCTTGGGTTACTGTCAGTGTGGGTTCTTTGGTTCCCACCTCTTAAAAACATGGCAATAGGCTAAGACGAATCGCCCCTAAGGGTGAATGAGTGTGTGAACATATGTACATGTTGCCCTGCAATGGACAGGTGTACCATCCAGGATGTAACTCTAGCTCATGCTCCAGATTCACTATGACCCTGACCAGCATAAAGTGGCTATTGGTAGTGAGTGAGTAAGTAATTGAGTATCTCAGGGAGTTTTCACACTCAGGTATTTTTTTTCTAGACCCAAAGCTGTTGGCACTGTGAGATTTGTTTGAGTATGAAAGTTGTTTTCAAATCTGCATTCAAGGAATTGATCTTAGGTCTGCATCAAGTGAAGTGTTAAATAAGGTCTTTGCTTTAACTTGTCGTATTATTTTGTTTCACAATGAAAGGAAAAGGATGTGATTTTTAGAGAAGAGAGAATGTCTTCTTTTTATATAGAGCAAAGAAGGCATAAAATGAGTAGAACTCAAATTATTTACAGCTTTGACCAAACCAGTAAAGCAAGCATAGAGAACAAATACTTTTACAAACAAATTATTTTTTTATTTAAAGAAATAAAATGATTATAATAAATAAATATTAATAAGAACAATTAATAATTTATTTCTAAAGCATTCTGAAGCATTGCAGTTGCTCAACTTTCTCTACATCAAAGTTAATGATGTTTGAATGAACGCCACCCATAATACATTAAACTGCCAAAAAGCATACAAAGATATTTGTGGTGTAATGCCTAACAGTACACATGAAACATACGCATGATAAATCAATGATGTGGCTAGAGATACATGGCATCATTACAGTATAATTGCTTCAGAAAGGCTGCATCACTGGTAATGAAGAGATCAATGCTGTGAATATTATCTGATATAGATTTTATATAAATATATCTTAATAACAAACAAATAAATAGTCTTGGTGTTTAACCAGATATCATGGATGACCATGGTAGTGCACGTGCTGCTGAAAACCCACCCCTTAGGCCATATGACAAGACAGCCCATATATGACAAGACATATATATCCATCCATCCATCCATCTTCAACCGCTTACTCCTTTTCAGGGTCACGGGAAACCTGGAGCCTATCCCAGGGAGCATCGGGCACAAGGCGGGGTACATCCTGGACAGGGTAAGACATATATATATATATATATATATATATATATATATATATATATATATATATATATATATATATATATAAGAAAAAGGCAGTGGGCCTAAAACAGAACACCAAACTTTACCTCATTATGTATAGAGAAGTCACCATTTACATCTATGAACTAAGCCAAGAGAGGGCCGTTCCCTTAATGCCAACAACGTTTTCTAGTCTACGAAGGAGAATAGTATGATCAGTGTTATCAAAAGCTGCACTAAGGTCAAGCAACATAAACAATGAGACACAAGCCTGATCAGAGGCCAGTAGTAGGTCATTTACTACTTTAACTAGTGTTTAACTAGTGATGAAGAGGCCTAAATCCTGTTATGAGCATAGCTGCTGTGTGCTACAACTTTTCCTAAGATCTTGGAGATAAAGGGAAGAATTGATATTGGCTTATATTTGGACAATTGACAGACAGGGTCGAGATCAGGTTTTTTAATCAGGGGTTTGATAACTGCTAGTTTAAATGATTTAGTCACATAGCCAGTGCTAAGGGAAGAATTGATCATTTTTAGAAGGGATTTGATTACTTATGGAATAATCTGTTTGAAGAAACATGTAGATAAGGGATCTAGTATACAAGTTGACAATTTTAATTAAGAAAGTAATGAAATTAGTTTGGTCTCTCAAAGGGGAGTAAAACATTCTAATCATTGATCTGAAATTGTTATATCATTATCTACAGGGTTAGTTAATAAGACTGTGGTTTTCAATGAATAGTTTTTGTCTAATATTTTCAATTTTGCCAATGAAATTTTATGCCAATGCCAATTATCATAATGTTACTATTCAAATATCAAATACTGTCCTAGTGTACTGTCATCATATATAACAGATTTTTGAGACATTCTTGAGTCTTGATTTAGATTAAAGCACTGTAAAGTGCTTGAAGCAGGTAAGCAATATAAAGTGTTATGGATAAATAAACAATCAAGCAAAGCAGGGAAAACACAAGCCAATGGTTTCACGATAATTGAAGCAGACTAACTGTCTAATTAAAAGGGAGCAATAAACTAACCCATATTTGCCATTCTACATACAACCAGTCCACATTTAAAATTTTTGTGTTAAACTTCTTCTTTGGGATATTTGCTTCCATCTAGTGGTAATTTTGTAATGTAATTTAATTCTGCTTATATTATTTAGAAAGAATCATGGAGATATAATAATAATAATAATAATAATAATAATAATAATAATAATAATAATAATAATATAGCTGCAAGCAGCAATGGCAGATTCCTCCTCAAGATTATGGACCATTTCAAAATTGACATGGTAGAGAAATGTATCCGTCTTATACAACATTTCAATGCATTTGGATCAGTGGCAGATTTTAAGTTAGTTTTTGTAGTTTTCTACAAATAATCATTGTAGAGAAAAATCCATCATGTGGACATTATGGGTTCTTGAAACCTTTTTGTTCCCCATGAGCAATAAGGCATGCATTCAAACTTTTAGACATTTTGGCCTGGCAGGGTCGAAATGCCATTATTTTGAATGTGTCAACTGTGAGGCGTGTCCTGTAGTGCCCCCTATACTCTGTTTATGCCCATGCTTTCTGAGAAGTGTAAGTCTAGTCTCCATTTCAGTGTGCCACAGTAAACTTGATCAAAATTGACCAAGCTTCATGGATCTGGACAAGAAAAGTTACTATTTCTGTTAGCATTAGCTGTGGTCAAATCAGCCACAGAATGTCTGCCTAATAGACAGGCAGCCCACCCTTGCCAGAAAGCCATGGATGTGTGTGAATGGCCCCAAGCTCACATGCATGTAAAGAGCCTGTGACATCAGTGAGAATTTTGGAGCATGCGTGGACTGTGGAGGAAGAGAGATATCCACTGGCAGAGTGCACTAGCATTTAGCCAAGCATGCATATTTCAGATATTCACAATAAATCTATTTTTCATCTTTCATTCATTTCTCAGATTTGTTACCCAACATTGTCAAGAGTCTTCATATGAACTGGTGATTGAATCAGAGTATCCGATTTATGACTAGTGGGTGTGTAAATCATTATCTTACCATTAGCAATAAATTATTATTCCTTTTAAAGTCATTGTTTTTGGAGATATGAGGTTGTCATCGCACATGGTAACAAACTGTAGTGTCCTGTTTGTGTGTGGCACAGATCAAGTCCATAGGTTAATGTTCCATTGATTTATGGACACAAGAAATATGTGCAACAGTTGTCAGTTCACCAATATTTAAATAGTTTGGCCAATTTTTATTTGATTCCTTATTGTTTATCACCCTATAGAAAAACATGTATCCCACACATACGTACCACAGTTCAAGTCACTCGGACCTACAGTTCATGAGGAGAAGATTTTTGTAGTTTTGGACAAATTTTCAATGTACCGGAAAATGTATCATTGCAGAAACTTTTCACCATACAGATCTTATTCACTGGGCACTTTAGGGAGATAAGGAAAATAATAATAATAAGAAGAAGAAGAAGAAGAAGAAGCAGAAGAAGAAGAAGAGGAAGAAGAGGAAGAAGAAGAAGAATACTAACAATAGGTTTCCTCCTAACGGAGGAATCCTAATAATAACAACAACAACAACAACAACAACAACAATAATAATAATAATAATAATAATAATAATAATAATAATAATAATTAATACAATTAGAACCATCTCTCTCACTCTCTCTCACTCTCTCACTCTCTCTCACTGTCTCTCTCTCACTCTCTCTCACTCTCTCTCACTCTCTCTCACTCTCTCTCACTCTCTCACTCTCTCTCTCTCTCACAGCCACACAGAGTACTGTACAGAAATATTATGCACATGCAAAGAAATGCTGTAAAGCAAAGATGCCTTCAGAAAGAATGACATGCAATTACTAAAAAGAACAGTAAACAGTAATAAACTTAGAAAAGTCAATATTTGGTGTGACAACCCTTTGCTTAAAAAAAAGTCTCATGCATATATATATATTCAAGTCATATTAGTATATGTATATGGAAATTAGCTTACTGAGTTTTACTGAGCATCTTGGAGTATCTGCCACAGTATTTCTGGAGACTTTGTTACACTGGATTTTTGCATGCAAATGCCAGCAGCCTCCATTATGATTTTTGTCTGAAACGTGGTCTGTTACATTTGTTGTTCTTTACTGACATACAAACATTTTAATTTATGCTTGGAAAATTGTTTTTGTACAGGCTCAGGGCGCACAGTGGCTTAGTGGTTAGCACGTTTGCCTCACACCACCAAGGTTGGGGGTTCGATTCCCACTGCTGCCCTGTATGTGACGCTTGCATATTCTACCCGTGGTGCGGGGGTTTCCTCTGGGTACTCCAGTTTCCTCCCCCAGTCCATGACATGCATAGTAGGCTGATTGGAATGTCTAAAGTGTCCGTAGTGTGTGAATGTATATGTGATTGGCACCCTGTCCAGGGTGTGCCCGATGCTCCCTGGGATAGGTTCCAGGTTCCCTGCAACCCTAAAGGATAAGCGGTATAGAAAATGGATGGATATATAAATGCATACATGGTAGGCATAAATTAGGCATAGTATTTGTGACATTTGTGTTACTTTTTTCATGTTAGAATGTATGAAACTATTTTTCTGTATGCATTACAATGCTTTGAATTTGAATTCCATTGTCAACCATTTAGGTCAAAGAATCAATTCTATAGCCCTACTAGGCTAATCCTTACATTATTGTCCAACAGCTGAACTCCTAATCTTGAACTGCAAATAAAAGACAGCTTACTGAAAAATAAACTTGTTTCTGAAATTTGTTGCAAATAATCATATTTGCTTATATTTCATTGTCAATGATCAAGCTTGGATTTTCACACAAATACAGTTAGGATAGAAATTGTGATTATTTATTGTGCACATGTTCAGTCTATGCATCCTGTACAAACATATTTAGAATGCAGATAATTCAACTGCTAATATGCATCACATTTCCATACAATGGTTCATGCAACAGATGGTTCCATTTAAATATTTGTAGTAAGTTAAAATATCACAGTACCAGTCGTATGTGTCATGAAGTATAATGAATTCCTCTAAAGCCATTCCCTGATTGATTCATTCTTGTTTATTAGACTGTATTTGACACTTTTTGCGGCTTAATAAATTTCAGCAACTTGTCGCGCAGTTCCTCAGTCTTTAAGCTATATATGATAGGGTTTAACATTGCTGGCAATGTGACACAGACTGTTAGACCTGCTGTGTAAAGATCAGCTGATTGCAGTAATTTCAAGTTCCCTAGTATGTAAGCCAAAATGA
Source organism: Ictalurus furcatus (assembly GCF_023375685.1). Lineage (NCBI taxonomy): Eukaryota > Metazoa > Chordata > Actinopteri > Siluriformes > Ictaluridae > Ictalurus > Ictalurus furcatus. Next base: position 25,794,917 of record NC_071271.1, read on the forward strand.
TTGGCAGATAATAAATGAGGACCAAGATCATGTGAGTAAGACAGGTGTTGAAGGCCTTCCAGCATTGTGTCGGAGACGCAATTCGCAAGACTGCCACCACCACTATGACATACGAGCAAATGATGAAAGTCAAAGGACCAAGCAGGACAACTAACGTTTTAGCAAGTGCCAGTCTCTTGTTATAAGAAATATCTCCACAGGCTAGATTATAAACTGGGCCATGCTCACAACAACAGCTGGGAACCACCCTTGATCTACAGTAGGAGAGGCCACTGGCCAGAGCTACAGGGTAAAGCTCAATCAAAAAAACCAGACACCACAGGCTGGCTATGATGAGCACCATCCGCACATTAGTATTCATAGTAGGGTAGCGTAAAGGAAAGCAGATAGCAATCAGGCGATCATAAGCCAATAGAGCCAGTGAAAAGGACTCCATGTCACCAAAAAAGTGCATGAAAAACATCTGGGAGAAGCATGATTCAAAACTGATGTGATTAAGGTTAAATACAAACACAGGAACCATTTGTGGAATAATAACACTGTTTATAGAAATGTCAACTACAGCGAGGTTAAAAACCGCAAGAAACTTGGGGTTCTGTAAACTGGAGTTCATCAGGATTATAGCCAGAAGAGTAAAATTACATAGCAGTGTGATCAGGTAGATAATTCCTAATGCCAATATCAAGTAGTTCTTATTGCCCAAAGAATTGTAAGCAACTAGATAAAATCCTTTATCAAATGAATCTGTGCTATTGGTGCTATTCATTTGAAATTCTTCTTTACACCTGGAAAAATAACACAATTTTAATTTCATTAAACATTAAAAAAAAAAACATCATGCACATGACATTTCAAAGTAAGGAAAAGCTAAATTATATAATGCTTCCTACAATGCTCTATTACATGCAATACATAACAGAAGCTTGACTTACAATCCAAGTACAATTAGTCCACTGAACCTGGCCAAAAGACCCAGTTATAATCACAAATATAAAGTGCTGACAAAAAAGTAAATGGTGATTTGGGATTAATTAGCTACTGTGTGTACAAACAAAGAAACAATTAGCTTTGCAGTAGTTCACCTAATTATACCACACATTTCTCTTGAGTACCTAATTAGAGCATAACGAACTACAGTTCACCATAAATAGGGTTAATTGTCTATTTAGTAGTCATTATTTTTGACATATTTTTGAACCAGTTAAAGAGCAGGTAAATGTATCATTTTTGTGCACAAATACAACACCAGAAATACTCACTGATGTGACATTTACACAAAAGAAAAGGATCACTATGTGCTTGTCATGTTTCTCTTCACATAACAGAGATCATAAATAATTGTTAGAGAATAATCATGTTTCAGCATTTACAAAATACTGAAATAAGGGGGGAAAAAACAGTAAAAAAGAACATTACTATATTTATCCATACACTCAATGATATAGAATATTTATGATTTTCCTAGAGAAATAACTGCATTATTAACTGCATTAAGTTTTATAGTACTGCATAATTGTAGTGTTATTACATTAAAATGTTAACACCCCATTAAGGAGTTTTAACATTAATAAATTTTTCTAAGCTCAAGGTCACTGACAATTACATTTGATCAAGTGTGAAATATATTTTTTCCACCTGTGTGCAGTGCAGGATATTGATCGTTGGTCCACTTAAAACTGTTGGTCTAATGTTTGCTTTAAAGTATAGTCCACATCATGTCTGAAAGCTATCACCTCATGGAGCCAGCAGTGGAATAATGTGATCGATTGAACTTGTCACTTTACTTTGTGCTTAAATTTTCACAAAAGAAAATTTTCTTCTTGATATATAGAGCAAAGAAGCATTCAAATGCAAGTGCCTAAAATACTAGACTTTCTCCATATCAACATCCATATCTGGGCACATTTCTTAACAAATTTTGGACATACTCAGTCCAAGTCCATGCACCCTGACCTGTCTCCCTGTTGATCACTACAATAGCAGCACAAGTAATGATCTAGCTCTTGATTCCATCTCTCCACTTGACATTAGACTGGGGGTGATAGTCTGACATATAATTGCCTGACACACGTAAAACATAGCTTTCCATAAATAGGAGATGAACTGCCACTCCTGGTCAGAAACGGTGTGTTCTGGAAGATTGAATAATCAAAAAAGTTAAATAAACATTCTTTTGTTTGGGGGGTTGAGGGTAATCCCATTAGTGGTACTAGGTGGCACATCTTGGAAGATATGTCAACAACAATAGGAACTGTAGTGCATTCCATCTGGGGTTCCTCTCTGGTTCCTCTCAAAGTTTCTTCCTCATATCATGCCAGGAATGCATCCAGATTTCTGTAAACAATGTCCATTGTCAGAGCCTCTATATATAAATAAAATTTAATTGAACTTAAGTTAGGAAAACTATACATGTGTCACCAAGGACAAAGTCAGATTAGAAGAGGTTGAAGCTAACCTAATGATAATTTTCTTGGGGTTACTGACTGTGTACAGATACAGTATGAGGGGACATGATTCATTACGTCATGCATTAGTGCAATCCACCATTAATTAGCGGAAATTAATTCAATAGTACATTTAATTTCAGGGAGTCCTGATGTGAGAGTGAGCCTGGTTTCATGACTCTTTACACATAGGTTTTATACATTTTAATTCTATTTTTTTTTTTTATACTTTATGGAGTTCCTTTATGATATGCCCCAGGACTGGAGCAACAAGCAATGAATATTTATTTATTTATTTATTTATTATCTATTTATTTGGGCTAGTGCTTAATAGTAAAGCTGAAAAAAGGCCAACATATTTTCACAGGACCTCAACCACACTGAGCACCTTTGTGAACTGGAATGCCAACTGCACCCCAGTCCTCCATGCCTGCCATCTGTGCCTGACCTCACTAAAGTTCTTGTGGCTGAATGGGCACAAATCCCCACAGACACGGTCCAAAATCTAGTGGAAAACCTTCGCAGAAGAGTGGAGGTTATTACAACAGCAAAGGAGGACTAAATCTGGAGTGGGGTGTTCAAAAATCATGTATGGGTCTGATGGGCAAGTGTCCACAATCCCTTGGCCATATATGGTTCATGCATTCAAATATGTTATTGTTATTATATTATTATTGTTATTATATGTATATGCATGAGTACACTGGTTCTTACACTGATATAAAGGTACTGTAACACAATGGAGGTACGGATGAAAGTGCATGTGTTAAATGTTTATTTAAAAGGCAGCAAACAAAATGTAAGCTTTCTCGGAGACACATGAACCCAGTCAACTGTGTTACGGCCCAGTCTAGGTTGGGCCGCACAGAGTAACCAGCTCGGGATTCAAGTTGATTGATCTTTAAAGAGTAAATGAGGGAGCCAGGAATAACAACGCAACAAGGTGGTTCAAAAAGGTTGTGGTATATTATGTCAGACAATATATACATATAACTATACAAATTAACCAAAACAGGCGTATCTTCAGAGTGGGCCAAGGCCAAAATAATAAACAAAAGGATCCTATGATTAGGTAGCTAGCTTACCTAAAAGGAAAGAAAAGAAAATACAAATATTCTTTCCCTAACTACCTAAGCAAGAAACAGAGACAAAAGGAACCCTCTCCCAAAAGAAATGGCAGACACCCCTACTGCCAGTGAACCAATTGAACACACACACACACACACACACACACACACACACACACACACACACAAGTGAAGAGAATACACAAAATAGATATAGGGATAACCAAACTCAAAGTCAAAACTAAGCCAAAGTCAAAACCAGAACAACAGTCAAAATACAGTATTTAGCCACAAGGGCAAGCACACAAATCAAGCAATCTCCTAACAAATCACACAAACACCTCCAACATCCCACCACTTCTCACTCCATCTTCCTCTTTAAGAATGGCCGCCACTCAGTGAGGTCATCCTGGAGGCCAGAGCAAGGCAGGCTAGGGCAGGCTGGAAAGTGTGGGAGGGAGTTTGGTCCTGCACACAAAATGTCACAGCACAAACACCCATGCGCCCCCCCCCCCCCCCCAAGATAGCGGGTTGTAACAACTGCATCTCAGACTACTGCTCATGCTGCATTATGGGATGTAACACACTTAGAGGAAAGTGATATCTGCCCATTCTGCACACTGCTGCTGTGTCTGACAGGGAAGAGAGTATGCCACCCAGACAGCAGGACCAATTTAGCTTTCTTGTACTCCTGGCCATGGATGGCTGTAGCATTTTTGGGATTCAAACTCATAATCTCTGGATGATCTTTTCTATGGCACCACTCAGGAGCCCTAATTTTGTTCCTTTTGAGCCATTCAAAAGGTGGACTTTGTAGTACTGCCACATAATGTCCATGTTTTAAATATCTGTGTGTTTAATTATGTTTAATTAACATCACATGTTAATTATCACACTGTCTGGTTGCCACTATCAGCATTGTGTTTGGCTTTATGCTCACGTTATCATGAGACTCTATGTGGACTCACCTCCAGTTATATCATCACGTATTGGCGCATGTTGTTTACGGAAGTAAACATAAACCGGTGTAGAGACAGTAGAAGGAGCACACTTAACTCAGAGATTCCATGTGCTGGGGATTATCTTCACGTTCTTTAAAGTCTTCACTGCTGAAGGAATAATGGTTTCACGACAAGTCTTCTTCCCAGTGTATATCTGACTACCAGCAGGAGCTCAGGAAGCTGTTGGAAGCATGGACGTTCATCACGTCCAATACTCTGGGTCAGTGGTGAAGCACTGTATCTCCACCCTGGATGAAGTACCAGTAAAAAGCAGAGCATACAGAGTGTCACCGTTGAAAATGAACATTACAGAAGATCATGTGGAGAAAATGTTATGAGATGGCATTACAGAGCCCTTCTCATCACCATGGTCCTCACCTGTGGTTCTAGTGCCAAAACCGGACCAATCATACTGGTTTTGTATCGATTACAGGATGCTTATCCAATGACCATATTGCATGACATCCTGGAATCCTTGGAAGGCACTTCCTGGTTCATGACCTTGAATTTGCAATCCGGCTACTGGCTAGTGGAGATGGAAGAGGAGAGCAAAAAGAAGACTGCCTTTATTAGCAGCAAAGGTCTATACCAACTCAAGAAAATGCCATATGGATTATGAAACGCAGCTACCACTTTCCAACAGCTGATGGAACAAGTACTAAGTGGGCTGAGAGGAATGATTTGCTTCGTATACATTGATGACATAATCATATACTCCCAGACCTACAATCAACACACCAAAGACATCAGTGCTGTACTGCAGAAGTTCACCCAAGCCAACTACACCTTCAATATGAAAAAATGCCACTTCTTCAAACAATAGCTGAAGTTCTTGGGCCATATCGTCTCAGGGTGAGGAGCCGAAGTGGATGCAGAGAAAAGTGGATTCAGACTATCCGGTACCAACAGACTTTAAGTCTCTGCAGCACTTCTTGGGGTTGGCAGGATGGTACCATAAGCTCATTCCGGGTTTCGCTGTCCTGCCTTCCTAAGTTCACACCGACACCAGTGAGCTGGGACTAGGGGCCATCTTAACCCAGCAATCTGAGGAGGGTGAGAAGGTTACTACATATGCATCAAAGACATTAAAAGTGTCTGGCTGTGGTCTGGGCTGTAGAAAAGTGGAGACATTTCCTGGAAGGAGTGGATTTGAGGTCTTTACTGACCATGTAGCTTTGGCCTGGGTGTTCAACTGCCCAAAGACCTCCTCACGCCTGACAAGGTGGATCCTGCAGCTGCAACAATTCACCTTCAAAGTGCAAGATCGAAAGGGTTGTCTCAACACCGGACCGGATGCTTTGACAAGGGCCTTCAAACCTCCCTCCCTGGATATAGCTCCATGCTTGAACGTCGTCAACCACCACCAAACTGACCTTCCCCATTCCTTGGGTGAAACTGCCCAAGCTCAGGACAAAGATGACACAGTGAAACAAATAAAAGCTACACTACATCAAAGAACACCTAGTCAGCTTTCATGACCAACAAGGCATATTGTATAGGAAGCTCCCACTAAAAGGTTAAGGAAAGAAATAGCAACTCATAGTGCCACTAAGCTTGATCCCACGTTTCTTACACTATTTCCACTTTAGCCCACTAGGGGGCCATCTAGGACAGATGAAGACCCTGCTATGGGTGCTGGAAGTAGCCTGGTGGCCAACAGTGCAAAAGGATGTCTGGGAGTATGTGAAAACGTATACCACCTGTCAGAAATACAAACATGAAAATACCAAACCATCCAGGTTCATGAGGTCCACTGAGGTGTGTAAATATTTGTAAATATTTGATTATATCTTTTCATGTGACAACACTGAAGAAATGACACTTTGCTACAATGTAAAGTAGTGAGTGTACAGCTTGTGTAACAGTGTAAATTTGATGTCCCCTCAAAATAACTCAACACACAGCCATTAATGTCTAAACCGCTGGCAACAAAAGTGAGTACACCCCTAAGTGAAAATGTCCAAATTAGGGCCAATTAGCCATTTTCCCTCCCCGGTGTCGTGTGACTTGTTAGTGTTACAAGGTCTCAGGTGTGAATGGGGAGCAGGTGTGTTAAATTTGGTGTCATCGCTCTCACACTCCCTCATACTGGTCACTGGAAGTTCAACATGGCACCTCATGGCAAAGAACTCTCTGAGGATCTGAAAAAAAGAATTGTTGCTCTACATAAAGATGGCCGAGGCTATAACAAGATTGCCAAGACCTTGACATTGAGCTGTAGCATGGTGGCCAAGACCATACAGTGGTTTAACAGGACAGGTTCCACTCAGAACAGGCCTCGCCATGGTCGACCAAAGAAGTTGAGTGTACGTGCTCAGCGTCATATCCAGAGGTTGTCTTTGGGAAATAGATGTATGAGTGCTGCCAGCATTGCTGCAGAGGTTGAAGGGGTGGGGGGTCAGCCTGTCAGTGCTCAGACCATATGCCGCACACTGCATCAAATTGGTCTGCATGGGTTTCGTCCCAGAAGGAAGTCTCTTCTAAAGATGATGCACAAGATAGCCCGCAAACAGTCCACTGAAGAAAAGCAGACCAAGGACATGGTTTACTGAACCATGTCCTGTGGTCTGATGAGAACAAGATAAAATTATTTGGTTCAGATGGTGCCAAGCGTGTGTGGCGGCAAACAGGTGAGGAGTACAAAGACAAGTGTGTCTTGCCTACAGTCGAGCATGGTGGTGGGAATGTCATGGTCTGGAGCTGCATGAGTGCTGCTGGCACTGGGTAGCTACAGTTCATTGAGGGAACTATGAATGCCAACATGTACTGTGACATACTGAAGCAGAGACTGGGCTGCAGGGCAGTATTCCAGCATGATAACGACCCCAAACACACCTCCAAGATGACCACTGCCTTGCTAAAGAAGCTGAGGGTGAAGGTGATGGACTGGCCAAGCATGTCTCCAGACCTAAACCCTATTGAGCATCTGTGGGGCATCCTCAAACGGAAGGTGGAGGAGCACAAGGTCTCTAACATCCACCAGCTCCGTGATGTCGTCATGGAGGACTGGAAGAGGACTCCAGTGGCAACCTGTGAAGCTCTGGTGAACTCCATGCCCAAGAGAGTTAAGGCAGTGCTGGAAAATAATGGTGGCCACACAATATATTGACACTTTGGGCCCAATTTTTACATTTTCTCTTAGAGGTGTACTCACTTTTGTTGCCAGCGGTTTAGACATTAATGGCTGTGTGTTGAGTTATTTTGAGGGGACAGCAAATTTACACTGTTACACAAGCGGTACACTCACTTCAGTGTTGTCACATGAAAAGATATTATCAAATATTTACAAAAATGTGAGGGGTGTACTCACTTTTGTGAGATACTGTATAATATTTACACAAGCCAGATTTAATCTAATTTGCTTTAATCTAATTTGTTTACTACTAGTATTACTTCTACTACTACTACTACTACTACTAATAATAATAATAATAATAATAATAATGTTTTCTTTTTGCTTTAAATATGTAGCTAGTCAAACCAGTAGTACACAATCAATATTTAGGAGAGTGTTTAGCATTACATTCCCAACATCACACAATCAAGTTACATATATGAGTCTTTCATCTCATACCACTCTTTGGAGAATGTAACTCTTTAAACAATTAATTCCCTCAAGAGTCATTATCATGGTTTACAGAAATGGTGGTATGCTCAGGAGAGATGCCCATGACACATGACAACCACATAAACAAGCTACAATAATTAACCTAATGAACAACAAAAAAAGTGTTACTATGTTACTGTACATAAAGGGGTTGTCAAGTGAGAATAACATTTAACGAGTCTCCTGATAATGGTATAAGTACTGATGGTGTAATTTTGTAAAAAATAAATGCATAATTGGTTGGTGACATCCATCAGAGTGTTGATCAAGGAAAATGTGTCTAATGCTCCTTGGCAAAAGTAACACTACTGAACTAATAACTTGATTAAACTATAAACCTAATACATAAAGTATTTAGATATTTTATGTGTTAAGATTATTTCAAAACACTATTAATAGTTTCTTAATTGATGTATATAATAATCCTATAAATCCTATGAACTATAAATAATGTATATAATAATCATATACATCGATAAACTATAATCCTTAGTATGTAATGATGTTTTCCCTTTTACTGTACTCCTTTAAAATAACCAAACACTCTTGTAAACTATATAAAATAATTAATTGTAAGATCTCAGACATCGCCACAAAAATCAGTGCTAATGTTAATTAACATATTTATGTACATACAACCATCTCAAAAAATTAGAATATCATGGAAAAGTTTTTTTTTTTCTGTAATTCAATTCAAATCAAAGCAACCTGGGCATCCATAACACCTCAGCAGTGCCACAGGCTGATTGCTTCCATGCAACACCTCACTGATGCAGTAATCGAGTGCATCCTCAGAAGGTCGACATTTCTGTATTATAAATTCTTTATTCTAATATTTTGAGGTACTGGGTTTTTCATTTTCCATGAGCTGTAAGCCATAATCATCAAGATTAAAACAAAAAACGGTTGAAATATTTCACTGTATTTGTAATGAATCTAGAATATATGAAAGTTCCACTTTTTGAATTTAATTACGGGGGAAAAAAAGAACTTTTCCATGATATTCTCATTTTTTTAGATGCACCTCTACATTATGTCATAGTGTGTTCGCCCCATTAACCTGTTATTCTTCATCTGTGCTGTCAACTCCGTAATGTACTATACAGAAGAGTGGTAGTTCTAAATACATAACTATAATAACAGTCACAACATTTTCATTGTAATATATGTAAAGTAATATATGATTCAAATTCCAGTGCTGATATATTTACATTTTCATATATTTCTTTGGCAGAATATTTATACAAACAGACAATTAAAGCAGTTTAAAGATTAAGGGCCTTGCTTAACTGCTTAATGTTGGCTCTCTGGCAGCACTGAGATTTGATCTCACAACCATCTAGTCACTAACAGTATACAGTTAATAACAGTATTAATGGGCATGAATATGAATTGAGTGAATTTAGATCAAGACAAGAGGCACTAAATATGTTCAACCTGACTGCTATGCCAAAATAAGTTAGGCTTGATAAGGCTCAAATAACCAATGCTGCTTTTCCTCAACACATATGGAAAATTAGGGATGCAGTCAAATTGGGAACAAGATGAATAAAGAGAAATGGTTGCGGGAATGAAAACATGAATAACCTGAAGATAACAATATTATTAGTCACTCTCTGACTGAAAGAAATGTTTTTCCCATTTATCACACAAAATCAGAGATAGGTGTCAAATCACACAATGAAGGATTTTTTTTTTTTTTAAATAAATAAAATAGCTAAATTAATAACTAAGCTGCATTTGTGGAACCAGTGATCTCTTTAACAGCAAGTAGAGCATTTACTGCACATGAAGTGGTAATGTAATTGAGAATAACATACAGCACCGCAGCATCAAGATAATTCATTTGTTTCAGTTACTTAATTCATTCATTTTTCAAGTCATTTAGACATGTACAAAGTTGCTAGTTTGGCATGCCACATAGGCTTTGATGGTAAGAGAGTGGGACAGCACCCGTTAGTATGCCGCTTTATGAAGGGGTGCGGCGCGCTTTGCCAATCTTGAAACCGCTTTCTCCCTCATGGGATTTAATTTTGGTACTTGAAGCGCTTTTGGAGTTTCCATTTGAATCGCTGGACAAAGTTGATTTTAAAATACTGTCGATTAAGACAGCACTGCTGTTAGTGCAGGCCTCAGTGAAGCAAGGAAAGGGTGTGCTTGTTCTGAATACTAGAATGACGTTGTGCCGCTCCTCTTATACTGGAGAAGGGAGCCACTCTCAGGCACAAGCGTCATGCCTGCCAGCCGATACAGTTACGATATGATACGATTCTAAGGAATATGCAGAAGGGGCGTATCCCATAGTGAGAGACCTCACTTAATGCTATCAGAGAACCGGGGTTACGCAAGTAACCTATAGTTTTGAAAAATTATTGTTGAGTTTCAGTAAAAGACATGTTTTAAATCTTTTTAATAATTTAGTAACATTATTGTTTAACTGTAAAGTGAAAATTTTTCTTGTAAACATTTTTCTTAAATAATGATTTACATTTTTTTTCAACCACTTTGTTAGCAAATATAGCTAAAATCTATTCAAGTTTTGTGATATATTTTTTTTGTTTTATATTCAGAGTTTAATATTGTAAGTTTATATAAGTTTATATTTTTATTCAGTCCTCCTCAGATTTTGAGAATTGAGAAAAATTACATAATATATAAATGAATGTGATCCCATAACTAATCCTTAATCAAAAGTACATCAGTGTTTAACTTTAAAGTGAAGTAGTTTAGAAACACTCACTGGACCCCCGTTTTGGGCAGAAGAACCCTCTAAGGACACACATTTCGGATGGTACAACCCTGAGTTTGGGTGAAAGAACCCATGATGGAAAAAGCTTCACAGAAAGAACCCTGATTTATACTGAGACTGTCCTTAGCTATGGTTTAGGCACCTTCAGACTGGGTGAAAAAACCCTCATTTTGGGCAGAAGAACGCCCAGTTTGATCAGAAGGTCCCACAGTTGGGAAGATGGACCGTTAGCATGGATGTGAAAACCCTTGGTTTGTGCAGAAGGACCCTCAGCTTGGGCAGAATAACACTGAGCTCTCTGAGAACCTTAAGCTTCACACAAAGAACCCTGATTATTCTGGGAGTTGGGAGTGAGGAGAGTCTTCTGCTAGCATGGAAGAACCGTCACACTGAGTAAAATAATACGTAGTTTGGCCAAATGGAACTAAGGAAAAACCCTCGGTTTACTTGGGTAGAAATCTATAAATAAACTATATAAATAAAACAACCATCACACTGAACCCGTAACACATTCTAAAGTTGGTAAATGGAGGCATTAGTACATGTTTACTAATAGTTACATAGATTAAATATTATCATTGCTAATAATAATATAATAAAATATATTTATAATCATGATATTTCATTTTCTAACCAACATGAAAAGGCACTTTGAGGATTCATATATATATATATATAGAGAGAGAGAGAGAGAGAGAGAGAGAGAGAGAGAGAGAGAGAGAGAGAGATTATAGATTTAACTGTTGAGTGAGGTTTGTGGTTCAGGGCAACTTGTATTTTGTATTTTTGTCTGGCTTCATCTTTGTGATTGTAGCTTCACACTGACACCCTACAAGGAAACAAAACTCTGTCAAAATAAAAGTAACCTAAGCTACAATCAGATCTTCACTATCAAGACTCAAAAATAATATTGTGGCTGTGAATATTGAGGGAAATAAATAATGTCTAGTATCTAGTGCATAAATAATGCACTAAGCATTTTAAAACCACGGCACTTTTAACATTAGAAGTAATTAAAATGTGAAGTGTTTGTGGTTAATGTTACAATTTTGTGTTCAGCTTATGCAACTTTTCACAATACTGATTTAAACTTTAGACAAAAAAGTATTTTTAATTTAAATGTATACATTAAAACAATGAGTGTAATTTTTCTGTTGATTAGCTGCCATCTAATTTATATAACTAAGGTTTGCATGTGTTAGCATTACATTACTCTCAAAGACAATTAACGTGACCAGTAACTGAACAAATATCTATTTCAAACACCTCTCAAAATGACCGCCATTAAAATGAACGCAGTGATTAAAGCAGTTAATGGTGAGACACGGCTGGAACACTATTAATGACTAGTTGAGTAGGAGGAGACTCCAGAGACAATTAGGACGAAAGACACAATAAAAGGCCACTGTTGCTGACTGTTTTAATATTGGTGTGCTCAGTGCAATGAGCAATGACAACTACAAGGGTAAGTTTAGTACTTGTGGAGCTTTTTCTGATCTTCAACTATGTGCGTAGTACACCTGCATCTCCACAAGCTGTGAAAATGCCCCCTCAAGCTCCTCAGCTTCCTGGGAAGCCCACTTTACAGCCACAGATGCCTGGACCGGTTGCAAAATGCCAAGTGCAAGATTATGAAAGGGTTCCTTGTGGAGAACCTGGCATCAATGGTGATCAGTGCACCACTATAAACTGCTGTTTTGATGGCCAACAGTGCTATTATGGGAAGATGGGTAAGATTGGAGTTCTATCTGATCTTTCATTGTGACAAAAATTGTTAACTGACCCCTTTCTCTTTTTTTGGTATTGCCAGTGACTGTCCAGTGTACCCTTGATGGCCAGTTTGTGCTGGTGGTGGCCAGAGATGCCACAGTTCCCAGGATAAGCCTGGAGTCCATCAGCATGTTGGGAGGAAACAGTAGACCCTGTAGTCCTGTTGACTCCAATACAGCCTTTGCTATATACCAGTTTCCTGTAACTGCTTGTGGGACAACCATGATGGTCTGTGTTTAATTGTTTCCAAATATCTGGTGTTAATTTTTATGCCGTTTGGAAAGCATGCTCTCCATTATTCCACTCTGTCCAGGTACAAGGTGGCTATGTGGTCTATGAAAACAGGATGCTCTCTTCCTATGAAGTTGGAGTTGGACCCCGAGGGGCAATCACCAGAGACACTCACTATGAGTAAGATAACTAAAACTAATGGCAGGTGTTCCTTTAAGGCTTTTACTGATCTATTGTTTCCTTTGTAGGCTTTACTTCCAGTGTAAATATTCAGGTGTTGGCTTAGCCACTCTGGCTATTGACCCTTCAGCCAATGCTGATCCTCCATCCGTTGTTGCTTCTGGACTACTCCAAGTAGAACTAAGACTAGGAAATGGTCACTGTGTTGCCAAGGGATGTGCAGAAGGTGAGAAACTTCTGTCTGGCTATTGGCATGCAGTCTGAACTGTGAATGGTTTCAACAGGATTTGATTTTCCCCCCCTCTGCCACCCAACAGATGAAGTAGCCTATACCTCGTACTATAGTGCTGCTGACTACCCTGTGACTAAGGTACTGAGGGAACCAGTGTATGTTGAAGTGCACATGGTGGGAAGAACTGACCCAAATATTGTCCTGGTTTTGGGAGGCTGCTGGGCGACTGCTTCCCCTAACCCCTACAGCCTTCCCCAGTGGGACCTTCTGGTGAATGGGTAAGCTCGTCACAGGTCTTCTGCTTGTGTAGTCCAGTGACCATATTGAACAGGAAATGACTACCTTGTGTTTTCTAAAGGTGTCCATACAAGGATGACCGCTATTTGACCAAACTGATGCCAGTTAATGGGATGTCTGGACTTGCATACCCTACCCATTACAGACGCTTTGTCCTGAAGATGTTCACGTTTGTGGATCCAGACTCTATGGCTCCAATGCATGAGACGGTAAAGGGTTGGGTTCTCTTTTATGCTCTTGCACATGCTTCTGTACATGAAATGGGTTCGACTGTTTAATGTGTCTTTTCTCAGCTCTACATCCACTGCAGTACAGCTGTATGTCTTCCAACTGCACAAGACTCCTGTGAACCCACATGTGCCAGAAGAAGTAGGTAGACCACCTTAACACTGTTTGCTTCACTTGACTGGCTTACGCATCATCTTTTTCCCTCATTAGGAAGAGATGCTGCTGCAGGAGGCTCTCCTCACACCTCAGGAGTAGTGTCTAGTGGAGGTGTGATCTTTACCCAAGGCTCCTCACCTCACTTTGTGTAAAGTTATGGCGAATAAAGCTTTTTTTTTTTTTTTTTAACTTTCAATCTGGCTGTTTGATTCAAATGTTCTGTGTACAAGCTGAGTCTAGCATATCCATCTATGGTGGGTTCAGAGTTGTGATCACAGGAGTAACATTTGTGATTTTACATGTAACTTCAGTGTGTTGGTTTGTACATGGTGCTTACTCATAGCTGTAATCCAGCATGACTTGCAGATGATGGCTGGGGGGTGAATTTTTATTGTGAAACTTGAATGTGTTGCTGTCTTGATCGGATTTAAGAGAGTACAATGTCAATAGAACCTTCCTGGTTAAGTGGGGGGGATAAAAGGTACATCTATACCTAGGACAACTGACTAATGTAAACCTATTGATTGGCTTTGAATCATATAAATGGAAAAATTTCCAGCACTGAGAGAGAAAAGAAGAATTACTGTCTATAGCTGCTATAATGTAAGTGAGAACAGGAACTAACTTGTTTAGCATGGGGACTGGCTGTTAAAGGAAAATGATCAGCTTTGGGGTGGTAACAGTAATCCTGCTTCATCCCACCCTGTTGTGGTTGGTTTTTTTTTTTTTTTTTTTTTTTTTTTTTCCAATAAAAGTGTCTTATTCATATACCCTACTAAGGAATGATCAGAATAGTTGACTAGACAGCCGGGGCCCAGGCTGCTTTTAACGAGGTTTGGCCTCAACCTTGTGGTATTGAGGGCGCTCACTATGGAATACTTCACCCAGCTCGGGTTTGCCTTACATATAACGGTGTTCAGATGGACTTTGTTTCAGCGGAGGAAACAGGAGACTATGTTAAACTCTTGATATCGGGGTGAATTGCATCACCTACACAGTGGAGTCTTTTTCGCTCTTCTATTTTTTTTTGCACTCGGCCTTCCAGCTCTACAGAATTCGGATTTTTATTGAAGATATTGGCGTTGCATTACTTTGCCTAGATTTTGTGGACCTTGCTCCTTAAAATTTACTTCTGTATTAATGTGATTCTCTGTTTTGATGCTCTGAGCAGGTTAGAGTTTCTGTTTATTTAATTTTATTAGTGTTATCTCCTCGGCTTTATGTGCTACAGTGTTATATTATTTGTTACAAGTCTTTAAAAGTTAAGGACATTATTTGTTATTGCGTGCAGACTGTTTATCAGACTTGAAGTCAGTAGGGGCTTTTTCTCTTACTGGAACTTTTTGTCTTGGTAATTTTGTTGGTTAGTTCAGCTTACACTGGGAGTTGTTTTCATAATGCTGGCAATGTTCGGTTTCTGTAGGATACACTGCTCTCATTTGTTTATGGAGATGGGTGTTTGGTGGATTGTGAGAGTAAGCAGAACATGCCAATGCTTTGAAGGATGTGAATTGGAACAGAGTAGTGTTATTTAATTGAGAATCTGTTTTTAGAGGATTTAAACCTAACATGGTGAACAAATTATATTATAGAATTCAGGCAATTTTACTGGGGTTATCTCATAGTGTAGCAAGTAATCTGGAAAGACCTTTGTAATATCAGTCTAAAACTGGATTTAAAGTGAAGCAAGTTAGTAAATGAATCACATGTAAATGAGTTATATGAAAATGAATAAATAAATTAAAGACGAATTATCAGAATACAGTCCTAAAGTCCATGAGCTGTTAGGTGTAGAAGCTACTCATAAAACCAGATTTAAACAGATTGTATACCCTTCAGTGTGTGAGGTGGCTAAACATCTGCTACCATCTACTGGTCAAAATGAGCATTTTCAGCATGTTCGAAGGATAATATCTTTCTTTTGAATTTTTTGATAACTGACATACAAATTCAAACGAAAATAAGCAAAACATAAATATACTTTAACAGTACTTTTGTACAAAAAGCACTAACTCAACAGGGCAGCATTTTGGTGTGTTTTAGAGAAGAGATGTACAGTCTGATTTCCAGTGGAATAAAAGATATGAGAATTAAAAAAGTCTTTGGCAGTTAATGTTCACTTTCAAAAGCTATGATTTTGTGTGTGTGTGCGTACTTGTTTACACACATTATAATGCATGTACATGTATAACAGAGTCAAATGTCTGGATAATAAAGATATTAAGTATTTGCATTAAAAGGTAACAAAAATGAAAAGTAATGGTCTTGGGATGATAATTTGAGAAACTTATTTATTTTAAGTAAATAAAGCTGATAACATTTTTTGTTGAATGTCCAGTCCTCTCTGGCTGAAACTGAGGCGAAAGATAAGATTACTCTAGAGTCCAACGTTCAGCTGGAGTACAAGAACTCCATTCTGTTGGAGCAGGGGAAAACACTGCACAACTCAATGGAGAAGTTGAAGGAACAGCTGTGTGAGACTCACAGGAAAGGTGTCAAGTTATTTTAAGCCTTGCATTAATTTGTACTTCTAATATAAACATGTATGGAGTACAACAGAGTACAACAAAATACTAATGTTGGTAATTTGTACTGTCTGAAAACCTTATCAATTTCATGTGCTCAGAGTACTCTGAAGAACGACAGCGTCTTCCTGAAGGACCAGGTACAAACATTGCAAGGGTCAGTGGAGAAGTTTGAGGGATAACTCCATGAGACCCAAAGGATTTATGAAGAGATTCTGAACATAAGTGAGAAAAGAATTAGTAACAATTTAGAGGTGCAAATAAAAAGAGATTTTTACAATCGTATGGCCAAAAGTAAAACAAATACCTGCAAACTCAAAACAATTGCTGATGTGAACATTAAGCACTCATTAAGTTTGAACCTCTTCTTCCTCATGGTTGTCTTCTAGGAGCGGGAGCAACAACGGAAGGATCACAGAACCCTTTTGTCCCAGTATGAAGACGTTAAGATAAGGTTCTTTCTCATGAAGCCACGACTGCTGTTGTGTGTGTGTGTGTGTGTGTGTGTGTGTGTGTGTAAGAAATATTTTGTAGCCAGAGGAGTAAATACATAATGTTGGGAAATTTAAAATTCAGTCATTGGGCAATCACGCATTATTTATCACTTGAGCTCATAACTGATCTCAACAAGCTTTCTATCTAATATGACTGAGTAAGGTATCTAACTGTCTTTCTAAACAACAATGTCTATTCCAAATCAGGGGACTCTTCTTTATCGTTTTAATAATTCATTTCTGTTCCATCTGGTGGTCGTTGAACTACAAGGGCTTTCTGGCTGAAGCTCACAAGATAATTCAATATGTTACGTATTTCATCTTTTGTTCCCTCTAGCAGTGAAATCATGCAAATGAAATTTGTCCTGAGTACAGAGAATGAACACAATATTGGGAATAAATAACTGAATTTGGAAACGAACTGCAAAAAAATCATCAAATTGGGAATGTTAGCTTGCTTACTAGCAAACCCTGTACATTTTAAGGTTGACATAAGTATGTGATGCCAAGAAAAAGATCTGCTGCATTGTTTAAAATTGTTCTTAAAATTGTCACAATTGAGTTAAATGTTATGTATTAATATACTCTCTCTCTCTCACTCTCTCTCTCTCTCTCACACACACACACACACACACACAGATCGACTTGTAATTCAATAAATAATCATCTTTTTGAGTCTTGTTACTCTAGTTTTTTTTAAACAATGTATGTGAGAAAATTTGTTTAATTGCAGAAAAAAATCCTAGTTAATTTTAAGCAGTTTTGGATCTATTGGTGCCATAAAGAACATTTTTTTTTTGACTGGTTCTTTAAAGAACCTTTGAAACGGGGTTCTTTGTAGAACCTGAAAACGTTCTTCTAAGGCCTCGCTATGAAACACCCTGTTTGGTTCTTTGTGGCACTTTTTTTAAGAGTGCAGGAGGGGTTTGAGCCACTGATGAACAGATTCCTGGAGAAAATGTGACCTCTGTACATGCACAACACACATTCTTTCTTTTTGTAAGAACGTACTGAATAGTTGATTTGGCCACACCTAATGTTTTTGGGTTTGTTTAGATTTTTCAGCCTAATGATGGCTCGCTTCACTGGCAGTGACAGCTCTTTGGACTTCATATTGAGAGTTAACAAGAACAGATTCCAAATGCAAACGCCACACCTGAAATCAACTCTACACTTTTATCTGCTTACTTGTAAGTGAAAGAATGAGGGAATAATGAGGGAATTATAAAAAGTGCTGTAATTCCTACACCTGATTTGGATGTAAATATCCTCAAATTAAAGATGAAAGTCTGCACTTTGAGCTCATATTCATTCTTTAATTTCATCTCCAATACACTGTAGTAGACAGCTAAAATTAACAATAACTTTATCAATGTCCAAATATTTACGGACCTGACTGTACCCCACATTTCTAGTGCTTCCTGTATAAACAGACGCATTTCCCCTACACCAGTCAACTGAATTTACCACAGGAGAACTTTAATCAAGTTGTAGAAACATCTCTAAGATGATCACAGGATGCACCTGAGCTCAGTTTCAAGTGTCTCAGAAAAGGCTCTGAATTCTTGTGTGTCAATGAGATATAGTAGTTACTTTTTAATATATTTTTAAAACTTCTGAAATTGTTGTTTATGCTCTCAGAGTGCACTGTGTGTTACCTGACTCCTGACCAGAAAATGGTTAAAGATATAAAATAAAACTATATAGGTAAAGTTCATCACGACAAACTTTGATGTTGGCTTGAGAAAGAGAGTCTGAAATATAGACAGAGTGACCATCATTATAGAGTTAATTATATAGATAGACAGACAGATTGGTGGTTGCTAGAGTGTTATGGGTGGTTGCTAGGGTGTTTTGGCTGGTTACTAGGGTGTTGCTAAGCAGTTGCTAGGGTGTTCTGGGTGGTTTAGCACATTGCTAGCATGAATTAGCATGTTGCTAACATGATTTAGCATGTTGCTACCATGAAGTAGCATGTTGCTAACATGATTTAGCACGTGCTAGCATGATTTAGCATGTGCTAGCACGTTGCTAGCATGAATTAACATGTTGCTAGCATGAAATAACATGTTACTAGCACGTTGCTAGCATGAATTAGCATGTAGCTAGCACGTTGCTAGCATGAATTAGCATATTGCTAGCATGAATTAGCGTATTGCTAACATGATTTAGCATGTTGCTAGCCTGATTTAGCATGTTGCTACCATGAAGTAGCATGTTGCTAGCATGATTTAGCATGTTGCTAACATGAGTTAGCATGTTGCTAGCATGATTTAGCATGTAGCTAGCAGGTTGCTAGCATGAATTAGCATATTGCTCACATGAAATAGCATGTTGCTAGCATGATTTTGCATGTTGCTAGCATAAATTTATAGCTTTAGAGATTTAGAGTTTTCCAATACTTTTAGATATACAGATAGATAGATTTACCGCCGTCA
Source organism: Ictalurus furcatus (assembly GCF_023375685.1). NCBI lineage: Eukaryota > Metazoa > Chordata > Actinopteri > Siluriformes > Ictaluridae > Ictalurus > Ictalurus furcatus. The sequence continues at coordinate 25,814,336 of NC_071271.1, forward strand.
TAATGTATGAATTATTTATCCAAAACATTTTAATAATAATAATAATAGTAATAATAATAATAATAATAATAATAATAATAATAATAATGTAGCACTGTTACAGTTTCTGCACACAAAAGTGCCATTCTAACTCGGGGAGAAAATAAATCTAACACCTCAGCTTTAATTTTACTAAAAACTTTTACCAACATTTCATTTCAGATCACAGAACCTCACAGTCGAGTCAGAACTCCACATACCAAACCCAGCGTATAGAGGCTGAGTGAATGTGGTGTGGACTCTGTGGAGGAGCTTCATCGTGTCAGAGACGCTGTAGAAGGACAGAGTTCCTGCACTGTGGTCCACATACACTCCTATTCTGGAGGACACTGGACCTCGGAGATCAGTCTCAATGTCGTTGTGGAAGAAAGAGACAGAGGAAGAAGAACACCACAGACTCCAGGACTGACTGTTGAGTCCAAACCCACACTCATCACCCCGTCCTTTCCTGCTGATCTCTTTATATGAGACTGATATGTACACAACACCGCTCCACTCCACCTCCCAGAAACAGCGTCCACACACACTCTCCTTACACAACACCTGATACAAGGAGTTAAATCTCTCTGGATGATCAGAGTATCGCTGTTTTCTCTCACTGCGCTTCACCGCTCTGTTCTTCTCAGACAGAATGAGGTGATGATGTACTGTGTTGGGATCCAGAGTCAGATAACAGAAATCTAAAACAATAAAATGTCCACAGGTTAGATATTAATCACAGGATTTATAATGTGTGTGTGTGTGTGTGTGTGTGTGTGTGTGTGGTTGTGTGTGTGTGTGTGTGTGTGTGTGCGTTACACCTACACTGCAGAAAATCTTCTCTGTATTCTGGTTCTGAGAGTAAAATCATGTGAACTGCTGCAGCTGTGGAGACACAGAGACAAAATGGAGACGGGAAAATGAGGTGGAAACAGTTTAAAGCATGAAAATGAAAAATGAGATTTAATTGAAATTAGATTAGATTAGACTTCATTGCTCCTAGTCAGACATGTCTCCATGGAGTTCTACTGGATTTAGAGCTTCATCAAGTTATTGGTCAAAAATGTCCCAACACTGTGCAGCATTTGAATGTTAGAATCAGCGACACCTCAAAACCTTAAACCATGAGAACAAGCAAACACTTTTCCCAGGTGAAGCTCTGACAATATGTGTGTTTTATTTTCTCATGGACTTTATGTAGGAATTAAGGCCTCAGTTCTTATCTAATCTTCATAGTATTTGTTATGACAAATGTTTGCTTGTTTACCTTGTGGATGGATTTTGTTGAATTCCTCCTCACAGATTTCCTCGATTCGTTTTTTCAGATCTGAGAGAGATTTCGTCACTCCATCAAATGAGAGATGTTGATGGACAGTGAAGCTGGGTGAGTCCTCAGATCCAGGAGAAACACAGAGAGACGGGAAACTCTACAGAGAGGAAACACATAATAGAGAAGGAGAAAAGTGAAGGAGAGGAACGAATGAATCTCAGACTGAATCAGACCAAACACACACTTGTGATCTCAGACAGGAACATTTATTGTTGCAGTAATGAGCTTTTAGGAGGAAACTTTGTGAGGAACAGTGCCCTCTGTAGATCAGACAGTGAGTGTTACCTGGAGGAAGTGGATGTGATCGTGTATGTGTGAAAGCTGCTCCAGCTCAGTGACTCTCCTCTTAAGATCAGCAATCTCCTGCTCCAGTTGCTTCAGGAGTCGTTCAGCTCGACTCAGATCAGCTTTCTCCTGAGCTCTGATCAGCTCCCTCACCTCCGAGCGCTTTTTCTCCATGGAGCTGATCATCTCAGTAAAGATCTTCTCACTCTCATCTACTGCTGCCTGTGAACGCATCTGTTACACACACACACACACACACACACACACACACACACACACAAAAAGAGATAAATTCTCCTTTATAATGAGTATAAAGAGACTCCCTTTAGACATCCACTGAGTGTGTGTGTGTGTGTGTGTGTGTCTGTATGTGTGTGTGTGTGTTTGTGTGTGTTTATGTGTGTGTGTGTGTGTGTGTGTGTGTGTGTTCACTCCTCACCTTAATAGTGTCCACAGTCTGTTTCAGCTCCTGCACCTTCTCCTGCTTCTCCTGGATCCTCTGCTGGGATTTCATCTGCTCCTCCTGTAGCTCATTCTGAGACCAAATAAAATACATTTAATCATGATCTACAAAAAAGGAAATAAAAAACATTTCAAATGAAAACTAGACATAGTGCTTCTAGAACTAACTAAAATAAAGAGACCCAAAGCAAAGTAATTCTATGTTCACATTTTTTCACCACTAATAATATAATAATAATAAACTTTATTTGATATAGTGCCTTTAAAAGGCCTCTCAAGGCGCTTTACTGTTAACAATAACAGAAATAATAATAGTTTAATAACAAAAAACAAAGTCATCAAGTAAAAGCAATCCTAAAGAAATAAGTTTGGAGAGAAGATTTAAATAGACTAAAAGACTGGATTTCTCTAAGATCGGATGGGAGCGAGTTCCACAGTTTTGGAGCATAAGAAGAAAATGCCTCATCACCCATAGTATGTAAACGAGTCTGAGGGACAGTTAAGAGACCAGAATTGGAGGAACGGAGATCATGTTTTGGGGTGTAATGGGTTAAAAGCCTTGTATGTGCTCCACTTGTCCTGGAGCCATCCGAGGTTCAGGTTAAAGAGCCAGTTTTACGAAGCTGGTGAGGCCAGTGAGCATTACTTCAGTCTCATTACTGTTAGGACCAAGAACATTTTAAACCATCCATATTTTTAGCACAGAAATACAATGTGAAAGAAAGGTGACTCCCAAGTTATCACCAGGTTTAGAATGAATGTACAGCGCCCTCCATTAATATTGGCACCCTCTGTAAATAAGAGCAAAGAAGCCTGTGAAAAATTGTCTTCTATGTATATATATATATATATATATATATATATATATATATATATATATATATATATATATATATATAGTGTGTGTGTGTAAATATAATCTAGACATAAGCATGTGTAAATTAAAATGGGTCAGTAACTAACAAACCTAAAATAAACAATTCTGCTCAAATGAAAAGTGTAAATAATGTAACCCTCAACACCATGATATCCAGTTACAGAGCTTTAACACACTCAGGTGTGCACTTTAGCTGTAAAATGCTGTAAGAAGGTTGTTTAGGGAATAATGATGTCCAGGTCTTACCTGTTTTTTCATTCTTTCTGCTTTAGTTGAAACCGTATCATGGCCTCTGTGATCATCCATCGAACACAAGTAACAGATGAAGCTTTGGTCAGTACGACAGAAGATCTCGATCAGTTTGTCGTGCTGAGAGCAGATCTTCTCTTGGAGCTCTGCACAGGCTTCCACTAACTTGTGCTTCTTAAAGGCAGGAGACTGAAAGTGAGGTTTAAGGTGATCTTCACAATAGGAGGCCAGACACACCAGACAGGACTTGACAGCTTTGTGTTTTCTCCCGGTGCAGAAATCACACTCCACATCTCCAGGTCCAGCGTAACAGTGAGCAGGAGAAGCAGCGTGGAGTTCAGTCTTCTTCAGTTTCTCCACCACTTCAGCCAGCATGTTGTTCCTGCGTAGAACAGGCCTTGGAGTGAAAGTCTCTCTACACTGGGGACAGCTGTAGACGCCCTTCAGATCCTCCTGATCCCAGCAGCCATTAATACACACCTTACAGAAACTGTGTCCACAGGGAATAGCTACTGGATCCTTCAGCAGATCCAGACACACTGGACAGCTGAACTGATCTACTGAAAGCTGAGCTACTGAAATACTGGATTCTGCCATTTTCCTGCACTCACACACTGAGAGAGAGAGAGAGAGAGAGAGAGAGAGAGAGAGAGAGACTCTGAGTTTCGTTTTCTCTGAAATGAAGTTCCTGGTTCTGTGTGTGTATAGAGCGACAGACAGAGTGGGCGTGAGAGAATGGGCAGACAGACAGAGTGGGTGTGGCTTTAAAGAGACAGTTTAGGCTTTTAAGGAAAAGTGTAGCCTTACAGCAGGAGATTCTTTCTGATTTAAACTGTCCAATTCATTGAAATCTGATTTGATTTTGTTGTGTATTTGAATGTAGTTTTATATAATCACTGAAATATTACATTTTCAGCACTCAGACCCTTTACTCAGTACATTATGTTTTTGTAGGTGTGATGCTACAAGCTTGGCACACCTGGATTAAAGGATCTTCTCTGTTTGATGTCTGCAGCGCCTTTCAACATCTGTCATGTGGGTTTGGGAGTGTCGCTGTACTGCTGTTTTCAGGTCTCACCAGAGATGTTCATTTGGATTCATATCCAGGCTCTGGCTAGGCCACTCAAGAACATTCACACACTTACTGTATATCAGCACATTGTATTGGTTGTGTTTTGGGTCATTGTCATGTTGGAAGGTAAAAACGCACTCCAATCTGAGGTCCTGGGTGCTTTTGAGCATTTTTCCTCAAGCATATCTCCTAACTTTGACCTGTTTATCTTTTCCTCAATCCTGACAAGTCTCAGAGTCCCTGCTGCTGGAAAACATCCCCACAGCATGATCCTGTCATGAATCCCAGCAGAGCATTTTATTTTGAGTCATGTCTTTTCTGCACCCTGTCTTGTGTCCTTCATTGTTCTCCTAGATTATACTGTAGATTATCCTTGTTTGATGTTACCTGCCTGTGTTGTGACTCCACATCCCACATGGACTTAGTCAATGATTTTTAGATTAACTCAAACAAAATGCATGCTAAATTTAAGCACACACTTCCTGTATCTCTAATCTTATTACGGATACTATCACCACCAAGCTTCATAGTAGACACGGAATTGGCCATGTGATGAGCACTGCTTAGTTACAAATATTCCAGATAGATAGATAGATAGATAGATAGATAGACTGAGGTTCAAAGCCAACAAATTTAAAGCAGACAATCCAGAAACGAAGATTTAAACTGTTCATTAATATAATTTATTTTTTGTTTCACTGCTTTTATCTTAACACATGCTGTTTAATGAGTTTTGTTAGATGTGCTAATGATAGATTCCTTTTACAGATTATACATTTCTTTGTTCTTTTCATGTAAAGGTGTACAAACTTTTGCACAGAGAGATGTCATGAGCTGTCATTCTTTAAAATCCCAGTGTAACCGTCACTTTTAGTTTCAAATCTGTAACCGGAAGTAGGTGCCGGTTATTGCTGCAGCGTTCACGCGCTCTGTGACTGGTCAGTTTTACCGGCAGTTCGGGGACAGAAACGGATGGAGAGAATTCAGATCTGCTTTAAAGTACCAAAAACAGTTTTCCACTCAGACATGAAATCAGATGTGTGCTGACCGCTGTGTTTTGTGTGTTTGTGACTTTCAGGACGTGAGAGCGATAGAAGATGAGTTGTATCGGCGAGCAGGACTGAACCCCGCGCACGCGCACACACACGCACACACACACACACGCACGCAAAGACGCACATAGAGAAAGAGTTTAGTGTGTGTGTGTGTGTGTGTGTGTGTTGAATCTCTCTGCTCACTCCTGACCATTCCTAGTTCTTCCTTTCAGCTTGTCTCTCAGCCCAAGAGTGTTCATCAAGTGCACAGAAGCGGCTCTATCTCCACTCAGAGAAAAAGACATCGCTACATATATAGACGACTGGCTATTGAGAGCTCAGTCAGAGCACAAGCGAGAGAGCAGCATGATGCTCTTGGGGCACATGCAGACACTGGGTTTAGAATTAAACCCCGAAAAGAGTGTGTTGATCCCCACACAGTTAATATCATATCTGGGACTGTCACTGAATTCGGTAATATTCAGAGCACGATTGTCAGAGGATAGAGTGAGAAAAATTCTCAATGCCTGGCTGAGTTTCGGAGGGAAAACAGCGTTTCCTTCGGCACATGCCTCAGGCTGTTAGGGCTGATGGCTTCAGCGCTGATAGTCATTCCCCAAGGTCAGTTATTCATGAGAGAAGTCCAACACTGGGTACCATCTCTGAGACTAGACCCATTAGGGCACTCTCGGAGGAGAGTAAGAGTGACGTCAACAGCAGTGCTGGCACTGTGCCAGTGGAGATACCCCTTCTTTTTGACTCAATGGTACCCATGGGTCTTGTTCAGGCCAGAAAAGTCATTAAGTCATATGTGGCTTATATCTTCTATCTCCACATAGTGAGAGAGGAGGGATTCATATAATACTAATGATTCCACGTTGGTCAGGGAAATACTGGCTGGCGGAGATCATATATATTCTCTACGAGGAGTCGTGATCTCTTCCGCTACACAGACCTGATGTCAAGCTAAGCATGAGATCCCCTTTCCATGTTCGGTGGCAGTGATACTTTGTTTTCTGCAAGATTTGATAGTTAATCGGAAAGTGTTTTCGATCATAAAAGTGTTTCTGGATGCTATTTTGGCATGCCACATAGGCTTTGATGGTAAGAGAGTGGGACAGCATCTGTTAATATGCCGCTTTATGAAGGGGTGCGGCGAGATTTGCCAGTCTCGAATGGGATTTAATTTAGGTACTTGAAGCGCTTTTGGAGTTTCCATTTGAACCGCTGGACAAAGATGATTTTAAAATACTGTCGATTAAGACAGCACTGCTGTTAGTGCGGGCCTCAGCGAAGCGAGGGAGAGGTGTGCTTGTTTTGAATACTGGAATGACGTTGTGCCGCTCCTCTTATACTGGAGAAGGGAGCCACTCTCAGGCACAAGCGTCATGCCTGCCAGCCGATACGGTTACGATACGATACGATTCTGAAGAATATGCAGAAGGGGCTTTATTTTTTTTGTAATTTATTATGATACAACACTGTATCGTAATAAATTATATTCTTGTAAACATTTTTGTAAAATAATGGTTTACATTTTTTTCAACCACTTTGTTGTCACGAATCGTGACGGAGCAGAGATAGGACGGATGCAAGTGCCGGATGAACAGTTGTTTATTAGAAAGAGAGACAGGCAGACAAATCCAAAACGTGATCCAAAACGTAATCCACAAACATGCAAGAGGTCAGGCAATTGGCAAACAGGCATACACGGGGCAAGGCAGGAATCTAGATCGATAAACAAAACAAGAAACGAACTATGACGAGGGACTGGAAGCGGATAATCCAGCGCGAACTAACTCTAAACATGGACCTTGACTATGACTATGATCCAAACGAAACTAACTCTAAACATGGACCGTGACTATGAATACGCTACGAACTAAACTAACTCTAAAGTATTATTAATCTTCCACGCTGTGTGCTGGGAGGCGCGCGGTATATATGCGGACATAATCAGCGTCTAAACTGCTAGCAGCTGAGAGCAATACAGACCCACGTGAAATCCCAGCCAATGACAGAACAGGGAGGAGACATGACAGAAACATAAACAAAACACACGTGTCCAGATGTCACTACGGTCAACAACGGAAAAGCAGGTGCTTGCGCATTCGCGCTTAGAGCACGCTGTTTCAAGGGGGAATCGTGACAGAACCCCCCCCCAAAGGCACTCCTCCCGGAGTGCCATGAGTCCTCCCATTTAATTGGCGGACCCGGCCCCCTGGACTGAATGTCCCAGGCAGAGCCAGGAAACTGCACGGTGTTCTTGGCGGTGCAGGGAAGCGGAGCGACGTCCTTGGTGTAGCAGGGAAGCAGAGCGACATCCACAGCCGGGCAGGCAGGCTGAGCAAAGTCCTCGGCGGAGCATGAAGGCAGAGCGACGACCACAGCAGGGCAGGCGGGCTGAGCGAAGTCCTCGGCGGAGCATGAAGGCAGAGCGACGTCCTCGGCGGAGCATGAAGGCAGAGCGACGTCCACAGCCGGGCAGGCAGGCTGAGCGAAGTCCTCGGCGGAGCATGAAGGCAGAGCGACGACCACAGCAGGGCAGGCAGACTGAGCGAAGTCCTCGGCGGAGCATGAAAGCGGAGCGACGACCCCAGCTGAACTGGAAGGCAGAGCGAAGTCCCCTGTAAGGCCAGGGAGAGGAGCGTGGGTCTCCGTGCGGCCAGGGAGAGGAGCGTGGGTCTCCTCGAAGCAGTAGGGGGGAACGACGTTTGCCATGGAGCCGGAAGGCTGAGCGACGACCTCAACTGAACAGGGGGGCTGAGCGATGACCACAGCTGAACAGGGAGGCTGAGCGACGACCTCAGCTGAACAGGCGGGCTGAGAGACGACCTCAGCTGAACAGGCGGGCTGAGCGACGACCTCAGCTGAACAGGCGGGCTGAGCGACGACCTCAGCTGAACAGGGGGGCTGAGCGACGACCACAGCTGAACAGGGGGGCTGAGCGACGACCTCAGCTGAACAGGCGGGCTGAGCGACGACCTCAGCTGAACAGGCGGGCTGAGCGACGACCTCAGCTGAACAGGCGGGCTGAGCGACGACCTCAGCTGAACAGGCGGGCTGAGCGACGTCCTCAGCTGAACAGGGAGGCTGAGCGACGTCCTCAGCTGAACAGGGAGGCTGAGCGACGTCCACAGCTGAACAGGGAGGCTGAGGCTCTGAGATCACCAGGTGAACCTTGGGCATGGGCGGAGCTTGGCTGGCCGTGTCAGCAGACTCGGGCGCGGGCGGAGCTTGGCTGGCCGTGTCAGCAGACTGGGGCGCGAGCGGAACTTGGCTGTGCGTGTCCGCAGACTGGGGCACGAGCAGAACTTGGCTGTGCGTGTCCGCAGACTGGGGCGTGAGCAGAAATTGACTGTGCGTGTCAGTAGTCTTGGGCGTGGGCTGAACTTGGGCGACCGGGTCGGTAGACTTGGGCATGAGCAGCATTTGGTCATTAGGCTGAGATATTAGCAGAGCTTGGTCAACTGGATCAGCAGGCTTGGACGTGAGCTCAGGGACGGGAGGCTTGGCTCGGACCTCAGGGATGGGAGGCTTGGCTCGGACGTCAGAGACTGGAGACCTGACTTGGATCTCAGGGACTTGAGACCTGACTTGGACTTCAGAGCCTGGAGGCTTGACTTGGACTTCAGAGCCTGGAGGCTTGACTTGGACTTCAGGGACAGGGGGCTTGACTTGGACCTCAGGGACTGGGGGCTTGACTTGGACCTCAGGGACTGGGGGCTTGACTTGGACCTCAGGGACTGGGGGCTTGACCTGGATCTCAGCGACTGGGGGCTTGACCTGGATCTCAGGGACTGGAGGCTTGACTTGGATCTCAGGGACTGGAGGCTTGACTTGGACTTGGACCTTAGGGACTTGAGACTTGACTTGGATTTCAGAGACTGGAGGCTTGACCTGGATCTCAGGGACTGGAGGCTTGACCTGGATCTCAGGGACTGGAGGCTTGACTTGGATCTCAGGGACTTGAGACTTGACTTGGATCTCAGGGACTTGAGACTTGACTTGGATCTCAGGGACTTGAGACTTGACTTGGATCTCAGGGACTTGAGACTTGACTTGGATTTCAGAGTTGAGCTCTGCATGAAGTTGCCTGTAGTAGTAGGTAAACGGCAGGGCAGGTTCGCCTGCCAGACTTACCCCCCTGAGAAGTTGTTCTAGCTCGTCCTTCGCCTCCGGACTCCCGAATCGCACCATGAATTCCCCCACAAACTGTTCTACACCGTCCAGGTTCCTACAGTGCTTATCCAGTTTGAGCTGCACCCATTGACAGGCCGGTCCAAAGAACCGGGACCACATGAATCGGAGCCATTGCTTCTCCTCTGGCTTAGGGTCTAACAGGCTGGCGAAATAGTATTGACAGTCTACCAGAAAATATTCAGGGGCACCAAAAAATCCGTCAAATGGATCAGGAAGCTCCATAAATGTCCATTGTGGGAAGTGGACGGAGTCCATAGCGGGGACGGTTGGTGTCGACTTCCGGGTTCTGCGTCTCCTCCGTTCTCCTGCTGCATCCATGTTTTGGCGGAAGATTCTGTCACGAATCGTGACGGAGCAGAGATAGGACGGATGCAAGTGCTGGATGAACAGTTGTTTATTAGAAAGAGAGACAGGCAGACAAATCCAAAACGTGATCCAAAACGTAATCCACAAACATGCAAGAGGTCAGGCGATTGGCAAACAGGCATACACGGGGCAAGGCAGGAATCTAGGTCGATAAACAAAACAAGAAACGAACTATGACGAGGGACTGGAAGCGGATAATCCAGCGCGAACTAACTCTAAACATGGACCGTGACTATGACTATGATCCAAACGAAACTAACTCTAAACATGGACCGTGACTATGAATACGCTACGAACTAAACTAACTCTAAAGTATTATTAATCTTCCGCGCTGTGTGCTGGGAGGCGCGCGGTATATATGCGGACATAATCAGCGTCTAAACTGCTAGCAGCTGAGAGCAATACAGACCCACGTGAAATCCCAGCCAATGACAGAACAGGGAGGAGACATGACAGAAACATAAACAAAACACACGTGTCCAGATGTCACTACGGTCAACAACGGAAAAGCAGGTGCTCGCGCATTCGCGCTTAGAGCATGCTGCTTCAAGGGGGAATCGTGACATTTGTTAGCAAATCTTACTAAAATCTGTTCAAATTTTGTGATATATTTCTTTTTGCTTTATATTACAAGTTTATATATTGTAAGTTTATATTTTTATAAGTTTATATTTTTATTCATTCCTCCTCAGATTTTGAGAATTGAGAAAAATTACATAATATATAAATGAATGTGATCCCATAACTAATCCTTAATCAAAAGTACATCAGTGTTTAACTTTAAAGTGAAGTAGTTTAGAAACACTCACTGGACCCCCGTTTTGGGCAGAAAAACCCTCTAAGGACACACATTTCGGATGGTACAACCCTGAGTTTGGGTGAAAGAACCCATGATGGAAAAAGCTTCACAGAAAGAACCCTGATTTATACTGAGACTGTCCTTAGCTATGGTTTAGGCACCTTCAGACTGGGTGAAAGAACCCTCATTTTGGGCAGAAGAACGCCCAGTTTGATCTGAAGGTCCCACAGTTTGGAAGATGGACCTTTAGCATGGATGTGAAAACCCTTGGTTTGTGCAGAAGGACCCTCAGCTTGGGCAGAATAACACTGAGCTCTCTGAGAACCTTAAACTTCACAAAAGAACCCTGATTATTCGGGGAGTTGGGAGTGAGGAGAGTCTTCTGCTAGCATGGAAGAACCGTCACACTGACTAAAATAACCTGTAGTTTGGCCAAATGGAACTAAGGAAAAACCCTCGGTTTACTTGGGTAGAAATCTATAAATAAACTATATAAATAAAACAACCATCACATTGAACTCGTAACACATTCTAAAGTTGGTAAATGGAGGCATTAGTACATGTTTACTAATAGTCACATAGATTAAATATTATCATTGCTATTAATAATATAATAAAATATATTCATAATCATGATATTTCATTTTCTGACCAACATGAAAAGGCACTTTGAGGATTCATATATATATATATATATATAGAGAGAGAGAGAGAGAGAGAGAGAGAGAGAGAGAGAGAGAGATTATAGATTTAACTGTTGAGTGAGGTTTGTGGTTCAGGGCAACTTGTATTTTGTATTTTTGTCTGGCTTCATCTTTGTGATTGTAGCTTCACACTGACACCCTACAAGGAAACAAAACGCTGTCAAAATAAAAGTAACCTAAGCTACAATCAGATCTTCACTATCAAGACTCAAAAATAATATTGTGGCTGTGAATATTGAGGGAAAGAAATAATGTCTGAACTAGCCATTTTAAAACCACGGCACTTTTAACATTAGAAGTAATTAAAATGTTTAATATAAAAAGTGTTTGTGGTTAATGTTACAATTTTGTGTTCAGCTTATGCAACTTTTCACAATACTGATTTCAACTTTAGACAAAAATTTATTTTTAATTTAAATGTATATATTAAAACAATGGGTTAAATTTTTCTGTTGATTAGCTGCCATCTAATTTATATAACTAAGGCTTGCATGTGTTAGCATTATATTACTCTCACAGACAATTAACGTGACCAGTAACTGAACAAATATCTATTTCAAACACCTCTCAAAATGATCGCCATTAACATGAACACAGTGATTAAAGCAGTTAATGGTGAGACACGGCTGGAACACTATTAATGACTAGTTGAGTAGGAGGAGACTCCAGATACAATTAGGAAGAAAGACACAATAAAAGGCCACTGTTGCTGATTGTTTTAATATTGGTAGTGTTTTTAATATTGTGTAGTTTGTGATCAATGGCAACTACAAGGGTAAGTTTAGCACTTGTGGGGCTTTTTCTGGTCTTCAACTATGTGAGTAGTACACCTGCATCTCCACAAGCTGTAAAAATGCCACCTCAAGCTCCTCAGCTTCCTGGGAAGCCCACTTTACAGCCACAGATGCCTGGCCAGGTTGTGAAATGCCAAGTTCAAGACTATGAAAGGGTTCCTTGTGGAGAACCTGGCATCAATGGTGATCAGTGCACCACTATAAACTGCTGTTTTGATAGCCAACAGTGTTATTATGGGAAAATGGGTAAGATTGGAGTCCTATCTGATCTTTCATTGTGATAAATTGTTAACTGACCCCTTTCTCTTCTTTTGGTATTGCCAGTGACTGTCCAGTGTACCCTTGATGGCCAGTTTGTGCTGGTGGTGGCCAGAGATGCCACAGTTCCCAGGATAAGCCTGGAGTCCATCAGCATGTTGGGAGGAAACACTGGACCCTGTAGTCCTGTTGACTCCAATACAGCCTTTGCTATATACCAGTTTCCTGTAACTGCTTGTGGGACAACCATGATGGTTTGTTTAATTGTTTCCAAATAGATGGTCTTCAATTTTAAGATGTCTGGAAGGTGTGCTCTCCAGTATTCCACTCTGTCCAGGTACAAGGTGGCTATGTGGTCTATGAAAACAGGATGCTCTCTTCCTATGAAGTTGGTGTTGGACCCCAAGGTGCAATCACCAGAGACACTCACTATGAGGAAGTTAACTAAAACTAATGGCAGAGGATTCTTTAAGGTTTTTACTGATCTATTGTTTCCTTTGGAGGCTTTACTTCCAGTGTAAATATTCAGGGGTTAGCTTAGCCACTCTGGCTATTGACCCTTCAGCCAATGCTGATACTCCTTCCATTGTTGTTTCTGGACCACTCCAAGTAGAACTAAGACTAGGAAATGGTCACTGTGTTGCAAAGGGATGTGTGGAAGGTGAGAAACTTCTGTCTGGATATTAGCATGCAGTCTCACTTGGCAATGGTTTGAACAGGATTTGATTTCCCCCTCTGCCACCCAACAGATGAAGTAGCCTATACCTCATACTACAGTGCTGCTGACTACCCTGTGACTAAGGTTCTGAGGGAACCAGTGTATGTTGAAGTGCACATCGTGGGAAGAACTGATCCAAATGTTGTCCTGGTTTTGGGAGGCTGCTGGGTGACTGCTTCCCCTAACCCCTACAGCCTTCCCCAGTGGGACCTTCTGGTGAATGGGTAAGCTCTTCACAGGTCTTCTGCTTGTGTAAACCAGTGACTGTATTGAACAGGAAGTGACGACCTTGTGTTTTCCAAAGGTGTCCATACAAGGATGACCGCTATCTGACCAAACTGATGCCAGTTAATGGGATGTCTGGACTTGCATACCCTACCCATTACAGACGCTTTGTCCTGAAGATGTTCACGTTTGTGGATCCAGACTCTATGGCTCCAATGCATGAGACGGTAAAGGCTTGAGTTCTCTTTATGCTCTTGCACATGCTTCTGTACATGAAATGGGTTCGACTACTAAATTTCTTTCCTTAGCTCTACATCCACTGCAGTACAGCTGTGTGTCTTCCAACTGCACAAGGCTCTTGTGAACCCACATGTGCCAGAAGAAGTAGGTAGACCACCTTAACACTGCTTGCTTTTTCACTTGGCTGGCTTATGGATTTTCTTTTTCCCTCATTAGGAAGAGATGCTGCTGCAGAAGGCTCTCCTCATGCCTCAGGATTAGTGTCTAGTGGGGGAGTGATCTTTACCCAAAGCTCCTCCCCTGAGTTTGTTTAAAGCTATGGAGAATAAAGCGTTTTTTACTTTCAATCTGGCTGTTCGATTCACATGTCTGGTGCACAAGCTGAGTCCATCACATCCATCTATGATGGTTTCAGAGTTGTGATCACTGGAGTAACATTTTTGTGATATTTTGCATGTAATTTCAGTATATGTTGGCTTATACATGGTGCTTACTCTAATCCAGTGTGACATAGAGATGATGGCTGGGGTGTGAATCTTAGTGTGAAACTTGAATGTGTTGCTGTTTTGATCAGGATTTAAGAGCACAATCTCAATGGAACCTTCCTGGTTAAATAAAGGGGGATAAGTACATCTATGCATAGGATGACTGCCTAATGTAAACCTCTATTGATTGGCTTTTTATCATAAATGGTAACATGACAAGCTTTTTTTTTTGTGAGAAGAGAGGGATGACTGTTTATAGCTGCTATAATGTAAGTGAGAACAGGAACTAGCTTGTTTAGCATTGGGACAGGCTGTTAAAGGAAAATGATCCTCTTTGGGGTGGTAGCAGTAATCCTGCTTCATCCCACTGCCCTGTTGTGGATGATTTTACAATAAGTGTTTTATTCCTCATAGATCCTACTGTCAGAATACAGAATGTAGGTGTAGTAGCTTCTTATCAAACCAGATTTAAACAGATTTTATTCCTGTGTGAGGGGGATGGGAAACATCTGTTCCCATCTAGTTGTCAGAATGAGCATTTTCACATGTGAGAAGAAAAAAGATCTTTCTATTTATTGGACAAATCCAAAAGACAATGAGCAAAACAGAAATATTCTTTATAAAGTTACATGTACAAAAAGCACTAACTCAACAGCAGGGCAGCACTTTGGTGTGTTTTATCTCTTAGAGGAGAGTTGTACAGTCTGATGTCCAGTGGAATAAAAGATATGAGAATTTTAAAAAAAATTTGTCAGTTTCTTGGTCACCTCCTTGACTAAACCCCTTCTTTTTTCCTCTAAACACCATTGTCCAGTTATATTTGTATGTAACCCATTAACCTATGGAACAGATGTACTTTACTGTAACACTTACAATTAGCATCATAATTTATGGCTAATGACAGATTGTTGATTTGATAGAGCCAACATCCTGTTCTTTGATAGTTCTGTCACATCCCGATCACTGTCATTTCATGTCACCTGTTCATTAGTGTTGCAGCATGCACTAGTCTCACTTCACATAATATCTCGTATCAGGTGCCACCATCAGGGCATCATTCGGGAACACACATGCGTCTAAACGGGCTCTGCGTAAGGCCAATACCTGATATCAATATGTGTCAATTAAGCTCTAGTTTTAACCTTCAACCAGATGGTTTCGTCGTTTTAACATTTTATCATAACCTTTCAGCAGTGAAACATTTTAACTGCTCAATGTTTTAATATTTTATCACCAATAACACTGAATC
This sequence comes from Ictalurus furcatus, assembly GCF_023375685.1. Taxonomy (NCBI): domain Eukaryota; kingdom Metazoa; phylum Chordata; class Actinopteri; order Siluriformes; family Ictaluridae; genus Ictalurus; species Ictalurus furcatus. The sequence goes on from NC_071271.1 coordinate 25,829,704, forward strand.
ACTGTATGTAATCAAGAAGGCACGACGCAAGTAGACATAAACTCATCATATTTTTTTATTGGGGTAATCCACAAATGATAATCATAATCCATAGGGGTAGGCAGGCAGTGTCACACATGAACAATCCATAATCATAAATCAAATAAACAGGCAGAGATTATTTTAAAAAGAGAGAAGTCAAACTAGAACATGCGGAAAACATGGAACTAGGAAATATCCAACTAGAAACACAAGAAAAGCATGATTGGAAACATTGCTATGAATTTAATGGCTTTAAGGCATTAAAGCCATCAAATTAACCAGGAATCTATTCAAAACAGGTGCACACAATCATGACACAATAGGAGAGCAACCAATAATAATACAATAATGTTTAGCAAGATTCAAAAAATATCACATCATGACAGGAACTCAAACGCACAGAAGCAGCACTGTTCGTACCGGGAGCTGTTAAGCATATGGAGAGTCACAGCACGTACTGACAATCGGTACATTGTAGTATTGTTTAATCAGCTCTTTAAGCATTTTAACAGGCTCTCTCAGGCCAAAACAAATTTCATTTATGAACCCTACCCTACTGATTGAATCACTGAACATTTCATCTTGGATCACAAAACATGATAGTTGAGTTATGAAAAGGTAGCCAGAACCCAGCGTATAGAGGCTGAGTGAATGTGGTGTGGACTCTGTGGAGGAGCTTCATCGTGTCAGAGACGCTGTAGAAGGACAGAGTTCCTGCACTGTGATCCACATACACTCCTATTCTGGAGGACGCTGGACCTCGGAGCGCAGTCCTAATCCCATTGTGCTGGAAAGAGACAGAAGAAGTAGAAGCACAACACAGACTCCAGGACTGACTGTTGAGTCCAAACTTGCACTCATCACCCCGTCCTTCCCTGCTGATCTCTTTATATGAGACTGATATGAACACACCAACACCGTTCCACTGCACCTCCCAGTAACAGCGTCCACACACACTCTCCTTACACAACACCTGAGGCCAGAAGTCAAATCTCTCTGGATGATCAGAGTATCGCTGATTTCTCCCCTTGCGCTTCACCGCTCTGTTCTTCTCAGACAGAATGAGGTCATGATTTACTGTGTTGGGATCCAGAGTCAGATAACAGAAATCTAAAACAATAAAATGTCCACAGGTTAGATATTAATCACAGGATTTATAATGTGTGTGTGTGTGTGTGTGTGTGTGTGTGTGTGTGTTACACCTACACTGCAGAAAATCTTCTCTGCTCTCTGGTTCTGAGAGTAAAATTATCTGAACTGCTGCAGCTGTGGAGACACAGAGACAAAATGGAGACAGAAAAATGAGGTGGAAACAGTTTAAAGCATGGAAATGAAAAATGAGATTGAATTTTAATTAGATTAGATTAGACTTCATTGCTCCTAGTCAGACACGTCTCCATGGACTTCTACTGGATTTAGAGCTTCATCAAGTTATTGGTCAAAAATGTCCCAACACTGTTCAGCATTTGAATGTAAGAATCAGCGACACCTCAAAACCTTAAACCATGAGAACAAGCAAACACTTTTCCCAGGTGAAGCTCTGACAATATGTGTGTTTTATTTTCTCATGGACTTTATGGAGGAATTAAGGCCTCAGTTCTTATCCAATCTTCACAATATTTGTTATGACAAATGTTTGCTTGTTTACCTTGTGGACGGATTTTGTTGAATTCCACCTCACAGATTTCCTCCACTCGTTTTTTCAGATCTGAGAGAGATTTCGTCACTCCATCAAATGAGAGATGTTGATGGACAGTGAAGCTGGGTGAGTCCTCAGATCCAGGAGAAACACAGAGAGACGGGAAACTCTACAGAGAGGAAACACATAATAGAGAAGGAGAAAAGTGTAGGAGAGGAACGAATGAATCTCAGACTGAATCAGACCAAACACACACTTGTGATCTCAGACAGGAACATTTATTGTTGCAGTAATGAGCTTTTAGGAGGAAACTTTGTGAGGAACAGCGCCCTCTGTGGATCAGACAGTGAGTGTTACCTGGAGGAAGTGGATGTGATCGTGTGTGTGTGAAAGCTGCTCCAGCTCAGTGACTCTCCTCTTAAGATCAGCAATCTCCTGCTCCAGTTGCTTCAGGCGTCGTTCAGCTAGACTCAGTTCAGCTTTCTCCTGAGCTCTGATCAGCTCCTTCACCTCCGAGCGCTTTTTCTCCATGGAGCTGATCATCTCAGTAAAGATCTTCTCACTCTCATCTACTGCTGCCTGTGAACGCATCTGTTACACACACACACACACACACACACACACACACACACACACACAAAGAGAGATAGATTCTCCTTTATAAAGAGTATAAAGAGACTCCCTTTAGACATCCATTTAGTGTGTGTGTGTGTGTGTGTGTGTGTGTATGTGTGTGTGTGTGTGTGTGTGTGTGTGTTCACTCTTCACCTTAATAGTGTCCACAGTCTGTTTCAGCTCCTGCACCTTCTCCTGCTTCTCCTGGATCCTCTGCTGGGATTTCATCTGCTCCTCCTGTAGCTCATTCTGAGACCAAATAAAATACATTTAATCATGATCTACAAAAAAAGGAAATAAACATTTCAAATGAAAACTAGACATAGTGCTTCTAGAACTAACTAAAATAAAGAGACCCAAAGCAAAGTAATTCTATGTTCACATTTTTTCACCACTAATAATATAATAATAATAAACTTTATTTGATATAGTGCCTTTAAAAGGCCTCTCAAGGCGCTTTACTGTTAACAATAACAGATATAATAATAGTTTAATAGCAAAAAACAAAGTCATCAAGTAAAAGCAATCCTAAAGAAATAAGTTTGGAGAGAAGATTTAAATAGACTAAAAGACTGGATTTCTCTAAGATCGGATGGGAGCGAGTTCCACAGTTTTGGAGCATAAGAAGAAAATGCCTCATCTCCCATAGTATGTAAAGGAGTCTGAGGGACAGTTAAGAGACCGGAATTGGAGGAACGGAGATCATGTTTTGGGGTGTAATGGGTTAAAAGCCTTGTATGTGCTCCACTTGTCCTGGAGCCATCCGAGGTTCAGGTTAAAGAGCCAGTTTTACGAAGCTGGTGAGGCCAGTGAGCATTACTTCAGTCTCATTACTGTTAGGACCAAGAACATTTTAAACCATCCATATTTTTAGCACAGAAATACAATGTGAAAGAAAGGTGACTCCCAAGTTATCACCAGGTTTAGAATGAATGTACAGCGCCCTCCATTAATATTGGCACCCTCTGTAAATAAGAGCAAAGAAGGCTGTGAAAAATTGTCTTTATTGTTTATCTTTATCCCTTAGTCACTATGTGTATGTATATATATATATATATATATATATATATATATATATAGTGTGTGTGTGTAAATATAATCTAGACATAAACATGTGTAAATTAAATGGGTCAGTAACTAACAAACCTAAAATAAACAATTCTGCTCAAATGAAAACTGTAAATAACGTAACCCTCAACACCATGATGTCCAGTTACAGAGCTTTAACACACTCAGGTGTGCACTTTAGCTGTAAAATGCTGTAAGAAGGTTGTTTGGGGAAAAAAGATGTCCAGGTCTTACCTGTTTTTTCATTCTTTCTGCTTTAGCTGCAACCGTATCATGACCTTTATGTTCATCCATCGAACACAAATAACAGATGAAGCTTTGGTCAGTGCGACAGAAGATCTCGATCAGTTTGTCGTGCTGAGAGCAGATCTTCTCTTGGAGCTCTGCACAGGCTTCAACTAAGTTGTGCTTCTTAAAGGCAGGAGACTGAAAGTGAGGTTTAAGATGATCTTCACAAAAGGAGGCCAGACACACCAGACAGGACTTGACAGCTTTGTGTTTTCTCCCGGTGCAGAAATCACACGCCACATCTCCAGGTCCAGCGTAACAGTGAGCAGGAGAAGCAGCGTGGAGTTCAGTCTTCTTCAGTTTCTCCACCACTTCAGCCAGCATGTTGTTCCTGCGTAGAACAGGCCTTGGAGTGAAAGTCTCTCTACACTGGGGACAGCTGTAGACGCCCTTCACATCCTCCTGATCCCAGCAGCCATTAATACACACCTTACAGTAACTGTGTCCACAGGGAGTAACTACTGGATCCTTCAGGAGATCCAGACACACTGGACAGCTGAAATGATTCTGATCTACTGAAATACTGGATTCTGCCATTTTCCTGCACTCACACACTGAGAGAGAGAGAGAGAGAGAGAGAGAGAGAGAGAGAGAGAGAGAGAGAGAGACTCCGAGCTTTCTAACTTTCGTTTTCTCTGAAATTAATTTCCTGGTTCTGTGTGTTATAGAGCGACAGACAGAGTGGGTGTGAGAGAACGGGCAGACAGACAGAGTGGGCGTGGCTTTAAAGAGAGAGTTTAGGCTTTTAAGGAAAAGTGTAGCCTTACAGCAGGAGATTCTTTCTGATTTAAACTGTCTGATTCATTGAAATCTGATGTGATTTTGTTGTGTATTTGAATGTAGTTTTATATAATCACTGAAATATTACATTTTCAGCATTCAGACCCTTTACTCAGTACATTATGTTTTGGTAGGTGTGATGCTACAAGCTTGGCACACCTGGATTAAAGGATCTACTCTGTTTGTTGTCTGCTGTGCCTTTCAACATCTGTCATGTGGGTTTAGGAGTGTCGCTGTACTGCTGTTTTCAGGTCTCACCAGAGATGTTCATTTGGATTCATATCCAGGCTCTGGCTAGGCCACTCAAGAACATTCACACACTTACTGTATATCAGCACATTGTATTGGTTGTGTTTTGGGTCACTGTCATGTTGGAAGGTAAAAATGCACTCCAATCTGAGGTCCTGGTGCTTTTCAGCATTTTTCCTCAAGCATATCGCTTAACTTTGACCTGTTTATCTTTTCCTCAATCCTGACAAGTCTCAGAGTCTCTGCTGCTGGAAAACATCCCCACAGCATGATCCTGTCATGAATCCCAGCAGAGCATTTTATTTTGAGTCATGTCTTTTCTGCACCCTGTCTTGTGTTCTTCATTGTTCTCCTAGATTATACTGTAGATTATCCTTGTTTGATGTTACCTGCCTGTGTTGTGACTCCACATCCCACATGGACTTAGTCAATGATTTTTAGATTAACTCAAACAAAATGCAGCGGTTTACTTGGGTAGAAATCTATCAATAAACTATATAAATAAAACAACCATCACATTTAACCCGTAACACATTCTAAAGTTGGTAAATGGAGGCATTAGTACATGTTTACTAATAGTTACATGGAAGTATTATCAATGTTATTAATAATATACTAAAGTATATTTATAATCATGATATTTCATTTTCTAGCCAACATGAAAAGGCACTTTGAGGATTCATATTATAGATTTAACTTTTGAGTGAGGTTTGTGGTTCAGGGAAACTTTTATTTTGTATTTTTTTCTGGCTTAATTTTTGTGATTGTAGCTTCCTACAAGGAAACAAAACTCATTAAAAAATAAATAAATAAATAAATAAAATAAAAGTAACCTAAGCTACAAGCAAATCTTCACTGTCAAGAGTAAAAAAAATTATATTGTGGATGTGAATATTTGGCGAAATAAATAACGTGTGCACTAGCCATTTTAAAACCACGGCACTTTTAACATTAGAAGTAATTAAAATGTGAAGTGTTTGTGGTTAATGTTACAATTTTGTGTTCAGCTTATGCAACTTTTCCAAATACTGATTTGAACTTTAGACAAAAATGTATTTTTAATTTAAATGTATATATTAAAACGATGGGTTAAATTTTTCTGTTGATTAGCTGCCATCTAATTTATATAACTAAGGTTTGCATGTGTTAGCATTACATTACTCTCAAAGACAATTAACGTGACCAGTAACTGAACAAATATCTATTTCAAACACCTCTCAAAATGACCGCCATTAACATGAACGCAGTGATTAAAGCAGTTAATGGTGAGACACGGCTGGAACACTATTAATGACTAGTTGAGTAGGAGGAGACTCCAGATACAATTAGGAAGAAAGACACTATTAAAGGCCACTGTTGCTACTTCTCTCCATAGTGGTGTGTGTTGTTTGGGAACAATGGTAACTCCCCGGGAAAGTTGAACACTTGTGTGGATTTTTCTGGTCTTCAACTATGTGAGCAGTACTCCTGCATCCTCACGAGCTATAAAAATGCCACTCCAAGTTACTCAGCTTCTTGGGAAGCCCACTTTGTAGCCACAGATGCCTGGTCAGGTTGCAAAATGTCAAGTGCAAGACTATGAAAGGGTTCCTTGTGGAGAACCTGGCATCAGTGGTGATCAGTGTATCACTATAAACTGCTGTTTTGATGGCCAACAGTGCTATTATAGGAAAACGAGTAAGATTGGAGTCCTATCTGATTTTTGATAGTGGTAAAAATGATTAACTGACTCCTTTCTCTTCTTTGGTATTGCCAGTGACTGTCCAGTGTACCCTTGATGGCCAGTTTGTGTTGGTGGTGGCCAGAGATCCAACAGTTCCCAGGATAAGCCTGGAGTCCATCAGCATGTTGGGAGGAAACAGTGGACCCTGTAGTCCTGTTGACTCGAATACAGCCTTTGCTATATACCAGTTTCCTGTAACTGCTTGTGGGACAACCATGATGGTTTGTTTAATTGTTCCCAAATAGATGGTCTTCAATTTTAAGATGTTTGGAAGGTGTGCTCTCTACTATTCCACGCTGTCCTGGTACAAGGTGGTTATGTGGTCTATGAAAACAGGATGCTCTCTTCCTAGGAAGTTGGAGTTGGACCCCGAGGGGCAATCACCAGAGACACTCACTATGAGTAAGATAACTAAAACTCATACCAGGGGTTTAAGGCTTTTACTGATCTATTGTATTTCCTTTGTCAGCTGTACTTCCAGTGTAAATATTCAGGTGTTAGCTTAGCCACTCTGGCTATTGACCCTTCAGACAATGCTGATCCTCCATCCATTGTTACTTCTGGACCACTCCAAGTAGAACTAAGACTAGGAAAGGGGTGTGTGGAAGGTGAGAAACTTCTGTCTGGATATTACCTTGCAGTCTGAATTGTCAATGGTTTGAACAGGATTTGATTCAAACCTTTTCCACCCAACAGACAAAGTAGCCTATACTTTGTACTACAGTGCTGCTGACTACCCTGTGATTAAGGTTCTGAGGGAACCAGTGTATGTTGAAGTGCACATTGTGGGAAGAACTGATCCAAATATTGTCCCGGTTTTGGGAGGCTGCTGGGCGACTGCTTCGCCTAACCCCTACAGCCTTCCCCAGTGGGACCTTCTGGTGAATGGGTAAGCTCTTCACAGGTCTCCTGCTCGTGTAGAGCAGTGACCGTATTGAACAGGAAGTGATGACCTTGTCTACTTCAAAGGTGTCCATACAAGGATGACCGCTATTTGACCAAGCTGATCCCAGTTAATGGGATGTCTGGACTTGCATACCCTACCCATTACAGATGCTTTGTTCTGAAGATGTTCACGTTCGTGGATCCAGGTTCCATGGCTCCAATGCATGAGATGGTAAAAGTGTGAATTCTCGTTATGCTCTTGCACATGCTTCTGTACATGAAATGGGTTTGACTGCTTAATTTTTCTTTCCTCAGCTCTACATCCACTGCAGTACAGCTGTATGTCTTCCAACTGCACAAGACTCTTGTGAACTGTCATGTGCCAGAAGAAGTAGGTAGACCACCTTAACGCTGTTTGCTTCTTCATTTGACTGGATTATGGATTTCCTTTTTCCCTCATTAGGAAGAGATGCTGCAGAAGACTCCTCACACCTCAGGAATAGTGTCTAGTGGAGGAGTGATCTTTACCCAAAGCTCCTCACCTCAGTTTGTTTAAAGCTATGGAGAATAAAGCATTTTTTTTACTTTCAATCTGGCTGTTTGATTCAGATGTCTTGTGCACAAGCTGAGTCTAGGTTCGGAGTTGTGATCACTGAAGTAACATTTACTCTAGTGATCTTGTCACTTAGTATGTTTTGGTTTACACATGGTGCTTACTTGTAGCTCTAATCCAGCATGAGTTGCAGGGGGGGGTGACTTTTATTGTGAAACTTGAATGTGTTGCTGCCTTGCTCAGGATTTAGGAGAGTACAGTTTCAATGGAACCTTCCTGGTTAAATAAAGGGGGGAATAACAAGCACATCTGTGCATAGGATGACTGACTAATGTAAACCTATTGATTGACTTTGCATCATAAAGAGTAGCATGACAAGCTTTTGTGCAAGAGAAGAGGGGGGTGACTGTTTATAGCTGCTATAATGTAAGTGAGAACAGGAGCTAACTTGTTTAGCATGGGGACAGGCTGTTAAAGGAAAATAATCAGCTTTGGGGTGGCAGCAGTAATCCTGCTTCAGCCCACTGCCCTGTGTAGATGACTTTACAATAGAAGTGTTTTCTTCCTATCCAACTAACTATGAGAATACAGTCCTAAAGTCCATGGACTGTCATGCAGGTGTAGTAGCTACTCATTTAAACAGATTTTATTCCCTTCAGTGTGTGAGGTGGATGAAAAATATCTAATGGTCAAAATGAGCATTTTCAGCATGTGAGGAAAAATATTGTTCTATTTATCTTTTAACAACTGACATACAAATTCACAAGGAAATAAACAAATATTCTTTATAATGGTACATGTACAAAAATCAGTAACTCAACAGGGCCGCATGTTGGTGTGTTTTATAGAAGAGTTGTACAGTCTGATTTCAAGTGGAATAAAAGATAAAATAATTTAAAATGAAGATTGTCTTTGGCAGTTATGTTCAGTTTCAAAATTCAAATGTTTTTAATGGAAATTGTATTAGTTTTGATGGAAGCAATTAAAATAATGCAAATATAATGGTGCTTGTGGAATTTCTATCTGACCCATCATCTCAAAAATGTACTCATAAGACACACCTGTGCCTCAAGGAACATCAAGCAACAATCAGCAACACATTTATAGCATTTATTCATCAGCATTGTCATTTTTTTCTACAAGTACTAAGATAATACCATGAAGCCTAAGAAATGAAATAAAATGAATATGGAACAAAAAAATTAACTTCACAAATATTATCAATTCATAAATAATTAAGCTTATAAATTAATGTAACCAAAGTAACATCAGGAAAGTGAAGTGAATTAGTGATGTAATGTGGGCGGGGTTAACGGGCTGAGGTGAATTTGTTACCGTTAGCTTGGCCGCTAAGTCATGATGGAGATCATAAAAAATGTTTCAAACGCTGTGACAACTGTTTTCTTGTTTAAATCTTCAACAAGTTAATGATTTATTCAGATATTGTTCAACAAGTCCTGTTTAACCACGCTTTAATACTTAAAAAGAGCCGACGCTGTCTTCCGACATTTTTTTTTTTTTTAACTCGCGCGCTGCAAAATCTGACCGGAAGCAGTCCGTCATCCGGGTGTTTCTCTCCTACTGAGAATTCGGACATACCACCCCTCTGACGTACTGCTTTTTGCCTACTGTGTAGTAGGGTAGTCCGCCATTTCGGACACAGACAGAGAGTGATTCGTTCTGACTCGGGAGATTCACTAATCAATTCTGACTCTTGTACGAACAGGAAACAGAATTGATTAGTTCATCTCCCAAGTCATTTCATTCATGACCGAAAGGATGTTGTGTTTGTGTGGTCACAAAAATGAACCAATCTCTCTCTGAGAGACCACTTGTAGGACCAGAAGACACAATTGAATGGGGAATTAATAATTTCTGTCATGATTTCCTAATTGGAATATGATAGAAACTATGGTGAGTAGATGTTTTGGAATTCAGCTATTGAAAATGGTACAGTTTCTGATGAACACTGGGGGTTTCTCTTTGTTTGGCATTGGCTCCGCCTCTCTGAACCTTTCCACAGCATGTTCTCTTCCCATTGACTGAAGGCAGGAATGATTTAGACTCACCTGGAGTGGAGGATCATTGAGAGATAAGAGGTGAGAGGAGACGGGCTCGAGGGAGGAACGTGACTGTTTTTTTGCGCTCAGGGGAAGATTGGGAAGCTTTGTGTTGTTCGAGACCATTAGGGTTTGTCCGGCAGCGAAGATAGTTAGATAAGGGTGGGGGGTATTTAGGGGTATTTAGGAGCGCTGGTTGTATTTTCCAGGAGCGTTTGAAAAGGACTGTATGCACAAAGAGGACTCATGACCAGAAACAAATTGAAGAAAAGTGCATGTTTTCTCTGGAGCACTGATCTGGCGGCTGATTCCTTTTTTATTTAATTGTTATTTTATTTTACACTGTTTAGGGTTTGAACACAATTTCTATTGTGCCGTGTAATAACCACCAGAGGGCAGTGCTGTGCAGAGTTAGCATTTTATTTGTGTATGGACGTTTGGCCTAGTGAGGGCGTACAGAGTAAATGTTTGAACTTCCTTGAATGTTTTAATGGCTCTATTTTTTTTTTAATACAATTGTTAATAAAGTAATATTATTCCATAAAGTCCTGGTAGACATCTTATATATATATATATATATATATATATATATATATATATATATATATATATATATTAGAGAGAAAGGTTTATTACAAATTTATTCATCATTTCGTTCATTTGAAAACTAAATAAAGATTCGTTCATTTCATTTTGATGAAAGAGATTCAAAGGTCCAAGTCATTTAAACGATCTGATCTTTCCATCACTAACTTCTGTGTCAGACCTACTCCGTAAACTCTGCATGTCTACAGCGGTTATGGAGTAGCCTACACTAGCCCTGCGCGGGACGGATTTCTTAATCCCACTCCCGCTGAATTTCTGACCATTACCGCCCGTTCCCGCAAACATTCTGTCACAGCTTGTAGATGTGAAAATTTTACACAAACGTTAGGGCTATGCTAAACGTTCAGAATAACAGACATTAAACATTGCGTTTAATTAAACTGACCACAAGTACAAAGCACAAGTAAAGCACCACACAGGACAAACACATTGGGCCAATTTTTTATTAGCCTTATAAAACTCTATCAACTTTTATAACATCATAACTAGCAGAGCCTAAAAACTTATTTAAATATTTAAACGTATGCATAACACACACACCTAACAATAGCCTAATAGTTAAACTCTGGTAACCCAACAAGGCACAATATTTAATTGAATTACTTATAAAATAGCCTAAATAAATATGAAACAAATTAAATATAAAACAAATAAAATAAAAAGTAAAATAAATAGGAAATAAAAATATAAAATATCAGGTGTTTATGTAGCTAATTAACATATAGCAAAAATAAAATAAATAATACTATAAAACATTAAACGTAGGCTATTGAAGGAATGAATGAAATTATGAATGACTTGGCCTAACCTACTCCAGATTGCTATGGAGAAAGAGAATGTTACTGTTCGACTGCGGTCCCAGACTTGTGTGTCTTTCTTCCAACATCCACACACTAAATGCCCTCTCTGACTGCATACTGGATGCAGGGATACTCAAACTGAAACCGCAGGAAAGCGCTCTCTGTTGAACTTCCACCATTCAAACACACTGTCTGGATCTGGATTGTCCGTGAGTCAGGTGCTGAGATATTCGGCTATTTCAGCATTGACGGGCTTTGGTGCTGAAACGAAGGATGCACCCTGGAGAACGGAGCGGATATGTCGCCTCAACCCAGAGGTGCCAGATTTGTGCCTGTTGTAAACAAATACTTTTGCACATTTATTGCAACTTACAAAGTTCAATTCTTTTCCATTTCTATCAGTAACTGAAAATTTTTCTAAATGTTGGACATTGCCTTGCTTTGTTTTTGTGAAGTAAATGGCCGCTTTAATTTTCTTCTCAACTTCATTTGTTGACTCCATTCTTGTTACGTGCCAAATCCCAGGACCCGCGCTATATTTTTTGACCGCCCACTCCTACCCGCAGCAAAGGTAAAACCGCCTGTTCCCGCAAGATTTGCGTTGGGTCTCGCGGGACGCACGGGATCCCAATCCCAATGCAGTCCTCTAGCCTACACTGTAGCCTGACCTGCACCTCTCGACTGCAACCACTGTGATTCTTCCACTGTGCAACCAGAGACCCTCCCCAGGATGATAAAAATATATCTATAGTATTTCACACTGATTAGGAATGAATGTAATAGAGTCTGATTGCTTGAAGCTTTTAATGAAAGCGCTGTCTCACATTACACAAACGGGTTGAACAGAGAAGATCCTAAACCATAAATTATTCTAGAGATCCAAATAATACATGTATTGATTCAAAACGTGATGGATATTTATAACAGATTCCAATAAATGTTAATGAAATCCAGGATGACTAGCAAGTGGTACAATGTTCAGGTTTTTTTAAAGTGTTAAAAATGCTTATAAAAATCTAGTTTAAAACGCGTTGCGCTTGTGAAAATGTAATCTTGGTATCGATGTTAGTTGGATTTTTATATGATTGTTCGATATGGATTACTATTCTGGCTAAATGTGACTTTTACACCTTGAAAATTCGGGTTGGCGTCTACTTCCATCCTATGTTCCTCCCTCCACATCTGGAAACATCAATACAAGATCTTGGTCAGAAATGAATGCAGCTGTTGATGGAAATAAATGTTGTGATGTTCCATAAGTTTGTGGAAACAATTTCATGATGAATGCATGCCTACCTAAATCATACATAAAGCTGGTCCAGTAAAATATTTGTGTTCTTTGGCCAGGCAGTGCATCGTGTTGTTTTCTTTTCTTTAAACTGATAAAAAAATTAGCTAATTTAATTCTCTTTTGTAAACAGATGTAGTTTGGAGTCTTTTCTTCTCACTTTAATTTCTGCACCTGCTGATTGAGAGTCCTTTTTTTCTGAGGGTCTGACTAAAAGTGAGCAGTAAGTGTGAATTCATAAAACTATAAATAGCTAATTCAATTAAATACGGGATATATTTTTCAACGTCCAACTTTCTTGGCTTGACTAAAGGAACATTTGGTAGAAATGCTGTGGAATTACATTCAAATGATCTTAAATGAATTTACTGCAGTGTGGATATTATTTTAAGTTAAATTTGATGTTTGTTGAATTAATATAAAGTAAAACATATTGTTAATTTTCATGCCAAGCTAGCTGTGTCAAATTTTAAAGTGCAGTTGTAAAATTGCAGATCCAACTTACTAACATTGCGCATTTTATAACATGAATGTCTTTGTTCTGCTTTACAGGCATGACTGAGCATTGGACAGTCGCAGAAGTTTGCCAGTGGCTTGATGAAGTGTCACTGGGACACACAAAACAGGCATGTATTGCTCAGTAATATGGGATGGAAGGTGTTTTCCAGTGTTCACATTAACAGGCCTTTGTCTTTAAAAGGAGTGGACCTGTCCCTGTACAAAAGGTTTTTAATTCTCTGTAGTTGCTTAAAACTATTGATCTTGTCCTTTGTTGCTGCTGTTTATGTCAGCTTTGTAATTTAATTTTAAACCTCCATCACAAAAACAGAATTTTAAGAGTTTCTGTAATGGTTCCATAATAAATGGAATCTGAAGGAAAGTTAACTTGTAATAACATTTCAGACTGGTAATAAGTTGTAGTCACATTTCAGCAGTTTCTTTTAATACAGAGCCACTAGGCTTGATTTGTAAAGAATGAAATGCATTTTAAGGTTGACATAAGTATGTGATGCCAAGAAAAAGATCTGCTGCATTGTTTAAAATTGTTCTTAAAATTGTCACAATTGAGTTAAATGTTATGTATTAATATACACTCTCTCACTCTCTCTCTCTCTCTCTCTCTCTCTCTCTCTCACACACACACACACACACACACACACACACACACACACAGATCGACTTGTAATTCAATAAATAATCATCTTTTCAAATCTTGTTACTCTAGTTCTTTTTAAACAATGTATATGAGAAAATTTGTTTCATTGCAGAAAAAATCCTAGTTAATTTTAAGCAGTTTTGGATCTATTGGTGCCATAAAGAAAATGTATTTTTTTGACTGGTTCTTTAAAGAACCTTTGAAATGGGTTCTTTGTAGAACCTGAAAAGATTTTTGTGGCACTAAGGAAAAATGGTTCTTCAATGAACCATCCACTAAAAGGTTCTTTGTGGAACCCGAAAAAGGTTCTTCTATGGCCTCGCTGTGAAACACCCTGTTTGGTTCTTTGTGGCACTTTTTTTAAGAGTGCAGGAGGGGTTTGAGCCACTGATGAACAGATTCCTGGAGAAAATGTGACCTCTGTACATGCACAACACACATTCTTTCTTTTTGTAAGAACGTACTGAATAGTTGATTTGGCCACACCTAATGTTTTTGGGTTTGTTTAGATTTTTCAGCCTAATGATGGCTCGCTTCACTGGCAGTGACAGCTCTTTGGACTTCATATTGAGAGTTAACAAGAACAGATTCCAAATGCAAACGCCACACCTGAAATCAACTCTACACTTTTATCTGCGTACTTGTAAGTGAAAGAATGAGGGAATAATGAGGGAATTATAAAAAGTGCTGTAATTCCTACACCTGATTTGGATGTAAATATCCTCAAATTAAAGAGGAAAGTCTGCACTTTGAGCTCATATTCATTCTTTAATTTCATCTCCAATACACTGTAGTAGACAGCTAAAATTAACAATAACTTTGTCAATGTCCAAATATTTATGGACCTTACTATACCCCACATTACTAGTGCTTCCTGTATAAACAGACCCATTTCCTCTACACCAGTCAACTGAATTTACCACAGGAGAACTTTAATCAAGTTGTAGAAACATCTCTAAGATGATCACAGGATGCACCTGAGCTCAGTTTCAAGTGTCTCAGAAAAGGCTCTGAATTCTTGTGTGTCAATGAGATATAGTAGTTACTTTTTAATATATTTTTAAAACTTCTGAAATTGTTGTTTATGCTCTCAGAGTGCACTGTGTGTTTCCTGACTCCTGACCAGAAAATGGTTAAAGATATAAAATAAAACTAGATAGGTAAAGTTCATCACGACAAACTTTGATGTTGGCTTGAGAAAGAGTCTGAAATATAGACAGAGTGACAATCATTATAGAGTTCATTAGATAGATAGATAGATAGATAGATAGATAGATAGATAGATAGATTGGTGGTTGCTAGAGTGTTCTGGGTGGTTGCTAGACTGTTGCTAGGGTGTTCTGGGTGGTTTAGCATGGAATAGCATGTTGCTAGCATGGTTGAGCATGTTGCTTACATGAATGAGCATGTTTTAACACACTAACGTGTTAACATGAATTAGCGTTTTTGCTAGCATGTTTCAGCACCTTGCTAGCATGGATTAGCATGTTGCTAGCATGAACTAACTAGTTCCTTGCATAATTTAGCAAGTTGCTAGCTTGAATTTATACTTTTGGAGCTAGACAGCATTCCAATACTTTTATACCTGAATAGATAGATATAGACAGATAGTTATATATTTAATTCATGCTAGCAGTGTGTTAAAACATGTATTAGTCCATATATATATATATATATATATATATATATATATATATATATATATATACATATATAAAACCAACTTTACCGCCGTGTCATTTTTGCTTTATTCTCAAAATATTACCACTTTGTTCTCCTAACCTTCTTTTTTTCTTTTTTTTTTCGTGGCACTATGTCACAGTCATAATGTATATAATTATTTATCCAAAAATATAATAATAATAATAATAATAATAATAATAATGTAGCACTGTTACAGTTTCTGCACACAAAAGTGCCATTCTAACTCGGGGAGAAAATAAATCTAACACCTCAGTTATAATTTTAATAAAAACTTTTTCCAACATTTCATTTCAGATCACAGAACCTCACAGTCGAGTTATAATACATCCAGAACCCAGCGTATAGAGGCTGAGTGAATGTGGTGTGGACTCTGTGGAGGAGCTTCATCGTGTCAGAGACGCTGTAGAAGGACAGAGTTCCTGCACTGTGATCCACATACACTCCTATTCTGGAGGACGCTGGACCTCGGAGATCAGTCTGAATGTCATTGTGCCAGAAAGAGACAGAGGAAGAAGAACACCACAGACTCCAGGACTGAATGTTGTGTCCAAACAAACACGCATCACTCCGTCCTTTCCTGCTGATCTCTTTATATGAGACTGAAATGTACAGCCAGCTCTCACTGCTCCACTCCACCTCCCAGTAACAGCGTCCACACACACTCTCCTTACACAACACCTGAGGCCAGGTGTTAAATCTCTTTGGATGATCAGAGTATCGCTGTTTTCTCTCACTGCGCTTCACCGCTCTGTTCTTCTCAGACAGAATGAGGTGATGATTTACTGTGTTGGGATCCAGAGTCAGATAACAGAAATCTAAAACAATAAAATGTCCACAGGTTAGATATTAATCACAGGATTTATAATGTGTGTGTGTGTGTGTGTGTGTGTGTGTGTGTGTGTGTGTGTGTGTGTGTTACACGTACACTGCAAAAAATCTTCTCTGCTCTCTGGTTCTAAGAGTAAAATCATCTGAACTGCTGCAGCTGTGGAGACACAGAGACAAAATGGAGATGGGAAAATGAGGTGGAAACAGTTTAAAGCATGAAAATGAAAAATGAGATTTAATTGAAATTAGATTAGATTAGACTTCGTTGCTCCTAGTCAGACACATCTCCATGGAGTTCTACTGGATTTAGAGCTTCATCAAGTTATTGGTCAAAAATGTCCCAACACTGTGCAGCGTTTGAATGTAAGAATCAGCGACACCTCAAAACCTTAAACCACGAGAACAAGCAAACACTTTTCCCAGGTGAAGCTCTGACAATATGTGTGTTTTATTTTCTCATGGATTTTATGTAGGAATTAAGGCCTCAGTTCTTATCTAATCTTCATAATATTTGTTATGACAAATGTTTGCTTGTTTACCTTGTGGACGGATTTTGTTGAATTCCTCCTCACAGATTTCCTCCACTCGTTTTTTCAGATCTGAGAGAGATTTCCTCACTCCATCAAATGAGAGATGTTGATGGACAGTGAAGCTGGGTGAGTCCTCAGATCCAGGAGAAACACAGAGAGACGGGAAACTCTACAGAGAGGAAACACATAATAGAGAAGGAGCAAAGTGTAGGAGAGGAACGAATGAATCTCAGACTGAATCAGACCAAACACACACTTGTGATCTCAGACAGAAACATTTATTGTTGCAGTAATGAGCTTTTAGGAGGAAACTTTGTGAGGAACAGCGCCCTCTGTGGATCAGACAGTGAGTGTTACCTGGAGGAAGTGGATGTGATCGTGTGTGTGTGAAAGCTGCTCCAGCTCAGTGACTCTCCTCTTAAGATCAGCAATCTCCTGCTCCAGTTGCTTCAGGAGTCGTTCAGCTCGACTCAGATCAGCTTTCTCCTGAGCTCTGATCAGCTCCTTCACCTCCGAGCGCTTTTTCTCCATGGAGCTGATCATCTCAGTAAAGATCTTCTCACTCTCATCTACTGCTGCCTGTGAACGCATCTGTTACACACACACACACACACACACACAGACGAAAATGTTTAGAAAGAGTCTCCTTCTAGACATCCATTTAGTGTGTGTGTGTGTGTTCACTCCTCACCTTAATAGTGTCCACAGTCTGTTTCAGCTCCTGCACCTTCTCCTGCTTCTCCTGGATCCTCTGCTGCGATTTCATCTGCTCCTCCTGTAGCTCATTCTGAGACCAAATAAAATACATTTCATTATTTCTGCATCAGGAGCTCATGTTCTACATGATTATAGTACAAGAATATATATAAAAATACTAAATAAATTGTGTAAAAAAGCATTAGTGCTAGAAATTAAATTAAAACTAGAAATATTACATTGACTAAAATAGAGACCCAAAACAAAGTCACTTCTATGTTCATATTTTCTTCAGCACTTATTACATAATAAGCTTAGTTTTGTGTGAAAATGGCAGCTGCAGAAATAATGTTGTTTTTGTTACAGAAACATTAACAGAATTCAGCAGTATTCACTGTACTGAACTACACCATGAATCCACTCACATTCAGGCAGATTAAGGTCTCTTTTTTACCTGCAGAAAATTGAATTGGGGTTATGAAATAACTAAAAGTTGTGATAAACATCATGCCTGAACCCTAGTTATTCCCAACTGATGCAGTAGGTGGCAGTACAGCTACACAGCTCTAGGGTCCTGGGTTCAATACTGGGCTTGGGTTACTGTCTGTGTGTCCTCCCCATGGTTGTGTGGGTTTCCTCTGGGTTCTCTGGTTTCCTCCTACTTCCCACAAAACATGCAGATATGTGAACTGGCTATATTAAATTGCCCCTAGGTGTGAATGAGTGTGAGAATGTGTATGCATTGTGCTCCAGGGTGGCCTACAGGGTGACTTCTCCTGCTTTGTGCCTGGTGTTACTAGGAGAAGTTCCAGATCCACCTCAACCCTGATCAGGACTCCTACATCCAGAACAACAGATACAGGGTTTTGGAAATGAATCCTAAAATACATGAGTTTACTTGGAGCTCTTTGGGTCCTGGTTATTTAGCACGAAGCAGAAGCCACCCAGAGGTCCAGCTCAAGTTCCCAGAGTTCTCCCCACGTTTTACAATTCCACAATCACGCTTCATGTCATTTAGTTGAGGGTGTGTACTCACAAATGACAAATGAGACTTCGAAAACGTTTTGCATTTTCCAGTCATGTTACACAGTATGTAGTCTCGCTCTCTCTCTCTCTCTCTCTCTCTCTCTCTCTCACACACACACACACACACACACACACACACACACACACAATAAATAATTTAAAATGATTTAAACACCAACACCATAATAACACTTTTATGGAGTTGTAACTTGGTCATTGTGCACTTTATCTGTAAAATGCTGTAAGAAGATGGTTGGCTGTTGGTTGTTTGAAGTACACTGCATGGTCTGATCTATTTAATACTTCCTTACCAACAACACTGACTTTTAATAAAAGTGAATGACAGTCATATAAACAATTAAATCAACTAAATAGAAATTAGATTATGAAGATATATTCAGACTTTTAAAAGAATAATGATGCCCAGTTCTCACCTGTTTTTCAGTTCTTTCTGCTTTAGTTGAAACCGTATCATGACCTTTATGTTCATCCATCGAACACAAGTAACAGATGAAGCTTTGGTCAGTACGACAGAAGATCTCGATCAGTTTGTCGTGCTGAGAGCAGATCTTCTCTTGGAGCTCTGCACAGGCTTCAACTAACTTGTGCTTCTTAAAGGCAGGAGACTGATAGTGAGGTTTAAGATGAGCTTCACAATAGGAGGCCAGGCACACCAGACAGGACTTGGCGGCTTTGCGTTTTCTCCCGGTGCAGGAATCACACTCCACATCTCCAGGTCCAGTGTAACAGTGAGCAGGAGAAGCAGCGTGGAGTTCAGTCTTCATCAGTTTCTCCACCACTTCAGCCAGCATGTTGTTCCTGCGTAGAACAGGCCTTGGAGTGAAAGTCTCTCTACACTGGGGACAGCTGTAGACGTCCTTCACATCCTCCTGATCCCAGCAGCCATTAATACACACCTTACAGTAACTGTGCCCACAGGGAATAGCTACTGGATCCTTCAGCAGATCCAGACACACTGGACAGCTGAACTGATCTACTGAAAGCTGATCTACTGAAATACTGGATTCTGCCATTTTCCTGCACACACACACTCAGAGTGAGTGAGAGAGAGAGAGAGAGAGAGAGAGAGAGAGAGAGACTCCGAGCTTTCTAACTTTCGTTTTCTCTGAAATGAACTTCCTGGTCCTGTGTGTGTATAGAGCGACAGACAGAGTGGGCGTGAGAGAATGGGCAGACAGACAGAGTGGGCGTGGCTTTAAAGAGAGAGTTTAGGCTTTTAAGGAAAAGTGTAGCCTTACAGCAGGAGATTCTTTCTGATTTAAACTTTCAATTCATTGAAATCTGATTTGATTTTGTTGTGTATTTGAATGTAGTTTTATATAATCACTGAAATATTACATTTTCAGCATTCTGACCCTTTACTCAGTACGTTATGTTTTTGTAGGTGTGATGCTACAAGCTTGGCACACCTGGATTAAAGGATCTTCTCTGTTTGATGTCTGCAGTGCCTTTCAACATCTGTCATGTGGGTTTGGGAGTGTCGCTGTACTGCTGTTTTCAGGTCTCACCAGAGATGTTCATTTGGATTCATATCCAGGCTCTGGCTAGGCCACTCAAGAACATTCACACACTTACTGTATATCAGCACATTGTATTGGTTGTGTTTTGGGTCATTGTCATGTTGGAAGGTAAAAATGCACTCCAATCTGAGGTCCTGGGTGCTTTTAAGCATTTTTCCTCAAGCATATCTCTTAACTTTGACCTGTTTATCTTTTCCTCAATCCTGACAAGTCTCAGAGTCTCTGCTGGTGGAAAACATCCCCACAACATGATCCTGTCATGAATCCCAGCAGAGCATTTTATTTTGAGTCATGTCTTTTCTGCACCCTGTCTTGTGTCCTTCATTGTTCTCCTAGATTATACTGTAGATTATCCTTGTTTGATGTTACCTGCCTGTGTTGTGACTCCACATGCCACATGGACTTAGTCAATGATTTTTAGATTAACTCAAACAAAATGCATGCTAAATTTAAGCACACACTTCCTGTATCTCTAATCTTATTACGGATACTATCACCACCAAACATCATAGTAGACACGGAATTGGCCATGTGATGAGCACTGCTTAGTTACAAATATTCCAGATATATAGATAGATAGATAGATAGATAGATAGATAGACTGAGGTACAAAGCCAACAAATTTAAAGCAGACAATCAAGAAACGAAGATTTAAACTGTTCATTAATATAATTTATTTTTTGTTTCACTGCTTTTATCTTAACACACGCTGTTTAATGATTTTTGTTAGATGTGATAATGATAGATTCCTTTCATAGATTATACATCTCTTTGTTCTTTTCATGTAAACGTGTACAAACTTTTGCACAGAGAGATGTCATGAGCTGTCATTCTTTAAAATCCCAGTGTAACCGTCACTTTTAGTTTCAAATCTGTAACCGGAAGTAGGTGCCGGTTATTGCTGCAGCGTTCACGCGCTCTGTGACTGGTCAGTTTTACCGGCAGTTCGGGGACAGAAACGGATGGAGAGAATTCAGATCTGCTTTAAAGTACCAAAAACACTTTTCCACTCAGACATGAAATCAGATGTGTGCTGACCGCTGTGTTTTGTGTGTTTGTGACTTTCAGGACGTGAGAGCGGTAGAAGATGAGTTGTATCGGCGAGCAGGACTGAACCCCGCGCACGCGCACACACACGCACACACACACGCACGCACAGACTCACATAGAGAAACTGTTTAGTGTGTGTGTGTGTGTGTGTGTGTGTGTGTGTGTGTTGAATCTCTCTGCTCACTCCTGACCACTCCTAGTTCTTCCTTTCAGCTTGTCCCTCAGCCCGAGAGTGTTCATCAAGTGCACAGAAGCGGCTCTATCTCCACTCAGAGAAAAAGACATCGCTACATATATAGACGACTGGCTATTGAGAGCTCAGTCAGAGCACAAGCGAGAGAGCAGCATGATGCTCTTGGGGCACATGCAGACACTGGGTTTAGAATTAAACCCCGAAAAGAGTGTGTTGATCCCCACACAGTTAATATCATATCTGGGACTGTCACTGAATTCGGTGATATTCAGAGCACGATTGTCAGAGGAGAGAGTGAGAAAAATTCTCAGTGCCTGGCTGAGTTTCGGAGGGAAAACAGCGTTTCCTTCCACACATGCCTCAGGCTGTTAGGGCTGATGGTTTCAGCACTGATAGTCATTCCCCAAGGTCAGTTATTCATGAGAGAAGTCCAACACTGGGTAGCGTCTCTGAGACTAGACCCATTAGGGCACTCTCGGAGGAGAGTAAGAGTGACGTCAACAGCAGTGCTGGCACTGCGCCAGTGGAGATGCCCATTCTTTTTGACTCAATGGTACCCATGGGTCTTGTTCAGGCCAGAAAAGTCATTAAGTCATATATGGCTTATATCTTCTATCTCCACATAGTGAGAGAGGAGGGATTGATATAATACTAATGATTCCACGTTGGTCAGGGAAATACTGGCTGGCGGAGATCATATATATTCTCTACGAGGAGTCGTGGTCTCTTCCGCTACACAGACCTTTTGTCAAGCTAAGCATGAGATCCCCTTTCCATGTTCGGTGGCAGTGATACTTTGTTTTCTGCAAGATTTGATAGTTCATCGGAAAGTGTTTTCAATCATAAAAGTGTTTCTGGATGCTAGTTTGGCATGCCACATAGGCTTTGATGGTAAGAGAGTGGGACAGCACCCGTTAGTATGCCGCTTTATGAAGGGGTGCGGCGAGATTTGCCAGTCTCGAATGGGATTTAATTTAGGTACTTGAAGCGCTTTTGGAGTTTCCCTTTGAACCGCTGGACAAAGTTGATTTTAAAATACTGGCACAAGCATCATGCCTGCCAGCCGATACGGTTACGATACGATACGATTCTGAGGAATATGCAGAAGGGGCGTATCCCATAGTGAGACACCTCACTTAATGCTAGCAGAGAACCGGGGTAACTCAAGTAAACTATAGTTTTGAAAAACAATTGTTGAGTTTCAGTAAAAATGTTTTAAATCATTTTAATAATTTAATAACATTATTGTTTAACTGTAAAGTGAATCACAGTGGTAAATATGACAACACTGTATCGTAATAAATTATATTCTTGTAAACATTTTTTAAAATAATGATTTACATTTTTTTTCAACCACTTTTTTAGCAAATCTTACTGTTGAAGTTTTGTGATATATTTCTTTTTGCTTTATATTACAAGTTTATATATTGTAAGTTTATATTTTTATAAGTTTATATTTTTATTCATTCCTCCTCAGATTTTGAGAATTGAGAAAAATTACATAATATATAAATGAATGTGATCCCATAACTAATCCTTAATCAAAAGTACATCAGTGTTTAACCTTAAAGTGAAGTAGTTTAGAAACACTCACTGGACCCCCGTTTTGGGCAGAAGAACCCTCTAAGGACACACATTTTGGATGGTACAACCCTGAGTTTGGGTGAAAGAACCCATGATGGAAAAAGTTTCACAGAAAGAACCCTGATTTATACTGAGACTGTCCTTAGCTATGGTTTAGGCACCTTCAGACTGGGTGAAAGAACCCTCATTTTGGGCAGAAGAACGCCCAGTTTGATCAGAAGGACCCACAGTTTGGAAGATGGACCTTTAGCATGGATGTGAAAACCCTTGGTTTGTGCAGAAGGACCCTCAGCTTGGGCAGAATAACACTGAGCTCTCTGAGAACCTTAAGCTTCACTCAAAGAACCCTGAATATTCTGGGAGTTGGGAGTGAGGAGAGTCTTCTGCTAGCAGGGAAGAACCGTCACACTGAGTAAAATAATACGTAGTTTGGCCAAATGGAACTAAGGAAAAACCCTCGGTTTACTTGGGTAGAAATCTATAAATAAACTATATAAATAAAACAACCATCACGTTGAACCCGTAACACATTCTAAAGTTGGTAAATGGAGGCATTAGTACATGTTTACTAATAGTCACATAGATTAAATATTATCATTGCTATTAATAATCTAATAAAATATATTTATAATCATGATATTTCATTTTCTAACCAACATGAAAAGGCAATTTGAGGATTCATATTATAGATTTAACTTTTGAGTGAGGTTTGTGGTTCAGGGCAACTTTTATTTTGTATTTTTGTCTGGCTTCATCTTTGTGATTGTAGCTTCACACTGACACCCTACAAGGAAACAAAACTCAGTCAAAATAAAAGTAACATAAGCTACAATCAGATCTTCACTATCAAGACTAAAAAATAATATTGTGGTTGTGAATATTGAGGGAAATAAATAATGTCTAGCGTCTAGTGCATAAATAATGCACTAGCCATTTTAAAACCACAGCACTTTTAACATTAGAAGTAATTAAAATGTGAAGTGTTTGTGGTTAATGTTACAATTTTGTGTTCAGCTTATGCAACTTTTCACAATACTGATTTCAACTTTAGACAAAAAAGTATTTTTAATTTAAATGTATACATTAAAACAATGGGTGTAATTTTTCTGTTGATTAGCTGCCATCTAATTTATATAACTAAGGTTTGCATGTGTTAGCATTACATTACTCTCAAAGACAATTAACGTGACCAGTAACTGAACAAATATCTATTTCAAACACCTCTCAAAATGACCGCCATTAACATGAACCCAGTGATTAAAGCAGTTAATGGTGAGACACGGCTGGAACACTATTAATGACTAGTTGAGTAGGAGGAGACTCCAGAGACAATTAGGAGAAAGACACAATAAAAGGCCACTGTTGCTAACTGTCTCAATATTGGTGTGTGCAGTTTGGGAGCAATGGCAAATACAAGGGTAAGTTTAGCACTTGTGTGGCTTTTTCTGGTCTTCAACTATGTGAGCAGTACACCTCCATCCCCACAAGCTGTGAAAATGCCACCTCAAGCTCCTCAGATTCCTGGGAAGCCCACTTTACAGCCACAGATACCTGGCCAGGTTGCAAAATGCCAAGTGCAAGAT
The DNA here is from genome assembly GCF_023375685.1 of Ictalurus furcatus. Taxonomy (NCBI): domain Eukaryota; kingdom Metazoa; phylum Chordata; class Actinopteri; order Siluriformes; family Ictaluridae; genus Ictalurus; species Ictalurus furcatus. The sequence continues at coordinate 25,854,170 of NC_071271.1, forward strand.
TATGAAAGGGTTCCTTGTGGAGGACCTGGCATCAATGGTGATCAGTGCACCACTATAAACTGCTGTTTTGATGGTCAACAGTGCTATTATGGGAAAATGGGTAAGATTGGAGTCCTATCTGATCTTTTATTGTGATTAAAAATTGTTCACTGACACCTTTCTTTTCTTTGGTATTGCCAGTGACCGTCCAGTGTACCCTTGATGGCCAGTTTGTGCTGGTGGTGGCCAGAGATACAACAATTCCCAGGATAAGCCTGGAGTCCATCAGCATGTTGGGAGGAAACACTGGACCCTGTGGTCCTGTTGACTCGAATACAGCCTTTGCTATATACCAGTTTCCTGTAACTGCTTGTGGGACAACCATGATGGTTTGTTTAATTGTTCCCAAATAGCTGGTTTTCATTTTTAAGATGTCTGGAAGGTGTGCTCTCTACTATTCCACTCTGTCCAGATCCAAGGTGGTTATGTGGTCTATGAAAACAGGATGCTCTCTTCCTATGAAGTTGGTGTTGGACCCCGAGGCGCAATCACCAGAGACACTCACTATGAGTAAGATAACTAAAACTCATGGCAGGGGTTTCTTTAAGGCTTTTACTGATCTACTGTGTTTCCTTTGTAGGCTTTACTTCCAGTGTAAATATTCAGGTGTTAGCTTAGCCACTCTGGCTATTGACCCTTCAGCCAATGCTGATCCTCCTTCCATTGTTGCTTCTGGACCACTCCAAGTAGAACTAAGACTAGGAAATGGTCACTGTGTTGCAAAGGGGTGTGTGGAAGGTGAGAAACTCCTGTCTGGATATTAGCATGTAGTCTGAGTTGTGAATGGTCTGAACAGGATTTGATTCCCCCCTCTGCCACACTACAGATGAAGTAGCCTATACCTCATACTACAGTGCTGCTGACTACCCTGTGACTAAGGTTCTGAGGGAACCAGTGTATGTTGAAGTGCACATTGTGGGAAGAACTGATCCAAATATTGTCCTGGTTTTGGGAGGCTGCTGGGCGACTGCTTCCCCTAACCCCTACAGCCTTCCCCAGTGGGACCTCCTGGTGAATGGGTAAGCTCTTCACAGGTCTTCTCCTTGTGTAATCCAGTGACTGTATTGAACAGGAAGTGATGCCCTTGTGTAATCCAAAGGTGTCCATACAAGGATGATCGGTATTTGACCAAGCTGATGCCAGTTAATGTGATGTCTGGACTTGCATACCCTACCCATTACAGACGCTTTGTCCTGAAGATGTTCACATTTGTGGATCCAGACTCTATGGCTCCAATGCATGAGACGGTAAAGGCTCGGGTTCTCTATATGCTCTTGCACATGCTTCTGTACATGAAATGGGTTCGACTACTAAATTTCTTTCTTCAGCTCTACATCCACTGCAGTACAGCTGTATGTCTTCCAACTGCACAAGACTCCTGTGAACCCACATGTGCCAGGAGAAGTAGGTAGACCACCTTAACGCTGTTTGCTTTTTCATTTGGCTGGCTTATGGACTTTCTTCTTCCCTCATTAGGAAGAGATGCTGCCGCAGAAGGCTCTCCTCACACCTCAGGAATAGTGTCTAGTGGAGGAGTGATCTTTACCCAAAGCTCCTCCCCTCAGTTTGCTTACAGCTATGGAGAATAAAGCATCTTTCACTTTCAATCTGGCTGTCTGACTCAAATGTGTTGTGCACAAGCTGAGTCTAGCATAACCATGTATGGTGGGTTCAGAGTTGTGATCACTGGAGTAACACTCATGATTTACATGTAATTTCAGTGTGCTGGCTTACACATGGTGCTTACTCATATCTGCAAGCCATGCTGGATTACAGCTGCGGGGGGTGAATTTTTACTGTGAAACTCAAATCTGTTGCTCGCTTGATCATGAAGAGTACAACCTCAATGGAACCTTCCTGGTTAAATAGAGGGGGCAGGGGGATAAAAAGTACATCTATGCATAGGATGACTGACTAATGTAAACTTCTACTGCCTGGCTTTGTGTCATATAAATGATAAAATGGCCAGAACTGAAAGAGAAGAACTCCTGTTTATAGCTGCTATAATGTAAGTGAGAACAGGCATGAACTTGTTTAGCATGGGGATGTGCTGTTAAAGAAAAATTATCGGCTGTGGGGTGGTAACAGTAATCCTGCTTCAGCACACTTCTCTCCCCCCCCCCCCCCCCCCTCCCCGAAAGTTTTATTTCTCATATATTCTAACAATTATCAGAATATAATTCCCTGAAAGTCCCTAAAGTCCCTGAGCTGTTGGGTGTGGTAGCTGCTCATAAAACCAGATTTAAACAGGTTGTATACCCTTCAATGTGTGAGGTGGATAAACATCTGCTACCATCTAGTGGTCAAAATGGGCATTCTCAGCATGTGTGAAGGATAATCTTAATTTTTTTGACAACTGACATACAAATTCAAACGAAAATAAGCTAAACATACTTTATAACGGTACTTTTGTACAAAAAGCAGTAACTCAACAGGGCAGCATTTTGGTGTGTTGTAGAGAAGAGATGTATAGTCTGATGTCCAGTGGAATAAGAGACTATGAGAATAATAAATGTCTTTGGAAGTTAATGCTCTGTTTCAAAAGCTATGGTGTGTGTGTGCACTTTAACACATTATAATGCATGTGTATAACAGTGAAATGTTGGGATAAAGATATTAAGTATTTGCATTAAAAGGTAACAAATGAAAAGTAATGGTCTTGGGATGATGATTTGAGAAAATCATTTATTTTAAGTAAAGCTGATTTTTTTTGTTGTTGTTGAACGTGTATTGAACATTAAATTTAGATATACTATCGTACCTGTTTACCTAATGACAAGATAAGGATGATTGTTGTATTCAGAAAGAATAGTTTTAGATTTATCACTATCAAATGGATAATTAAATAAACATTGTATTTCAATTTATAATTAACTATTTCAATTGTTTAAAATACATCTTACCTGCTGAGAAATCCATGGTGTTTGGATGTTTTGAAGGATAAAGTCTGGAAATTCTTTCGATCCCTTCGAACTATTCGACTCTTTGCTGATTTTTCCAACTAACGAAGTGTTCGCTTTTATAGACAGGTTCGTGTGTGTGTGTGTCAATAATTATCATAGACCTTTTTGACCTAGGCCTGACTCAGGGAAAACAGCCAACAACCTGATGAGGGGGGATAGTGGGTTGGGTTGGTATTCATGGGAAAGCTATATGGTAAAGAACATGCAGCAATAATTATGATCTCTTTGTGATGGGGTGTGTCGTCACCGGTTAATACCGAAACACAGTGCAGCGAAACCTGGTTCTTGCAGAAATTTGTTGCTCTGATGCGGTATTTGCATTGCAGAGATGTACTGCTCCATTTATGCCTGTACGCATCCGGGGAAAAGAAGTCCATTCTAATCATGTAGTCAAATTCCTTGCACCATTTTCTGAACTTTTTCCACTCACACTCGTTAAACACTCGTTACGCTCTCAGTAGCGCAGCTAAGTGAAAAGGCCAAATAAATTTGACCGAACAACGACGTGTTTAATGACTCGCCAAATAGCCTAGCAACCAGAGTGAGACGCACGAATGTCACGACCGCCACTTCCGGCAGCGCGTTCGGAGCTCTTCGGATGTTGACAACTATAACTATATTTTTATTTTACTCATTTATTTATTTAAAGTTACATTGTGCCTTGTTGGTAGCCTATGCCTGCTGGAATGAAAAAAAATGTTCAGTGTTAAATATTTTGAAATTGTAGTTTTTGTAATTGATTTTTTTCTTTGAAAAGCAAGACAAAATAGTAAAAAGTACATTTTGACTATTTAATTTATGCAATGGTGAAAAAAATGGCAAAATAAATGGGAAAAATGCGAAAAAAAAAACGTGTTCGCTATTCGGCCTTCGGCTTTCGGACAAGTTTTTCATTATATTCGGTTTCGGCTGCGCCAAGAATTTTCATTTCGGTGCATCCCTAGTAAGAATCCTTTGTTATCAACATCTTCAGAGAAAGAGAAAGGACTTCAAAGGTTCTCGAGCCCAGAGGCACGAAGGCTTAACTTCCTGAGTAAGGTAAGAGGAAGTAATTCTATAAGCTCTATCAGTTGTATGACAGAGTAGCGGAGTACAGAACAGTACTGTAGTACAGTAGTGTTGAGGTAATCTGAGGGCATTTCACCCCATGCATCTTGAAGCACCTATCACAGATTGGTGAACACTTCTTCTCTAAATAGTTCTTGCGTAGATTGGACTTGGGTCATTGTTCTGTCGTGGGTTAGGGTTCGAATTAGGTATGACATGGCTTTGCACAATGGACTGATAGCCTTCCTTGTTCAAGATCCCTTTTATCATGTATAAATCTCCCACTTTAGCACCAGCAAAGCACCAACAGACCATCAACTTTCCTCCACCGTGCTTGACAGATGGTGGTTTCTCTGTGTCTCACAAATGTTGTTCTTTGAGGTGTGAATCTCCCTAAACTTAGATTCATCTGTCCATAACACCTTTTTCCAGTCTTCCTTTGTTCGATGTCTGTGTTTTTAATCTCTTCCTTTTATTAGCCAGTCTCAGACTATTCAATGAAGCTGCCAGTTGAGGACCTGTGAGACATCTGCTTCTCAAACTAGAGACTCTGATGTACTTGTCCTCAGAGGGACCTTCAGTTTCTTGGTCACCTCCTTGTCTAAAGCCCTTCTCTCTGTGTGCTCAGTCCCTTTCATTGTTAAATAGTACATGCAGATGAAAATGTTTCTGTCACCACTTTTTTCCTCTAAACATCAAACATTCTCCCTGGTTGGTAGCTGTTGTGTGATGGGGAGAGCTGCCCGATGGGTGGGAATTGGCCCTGAATATGGGGGGAAAATGTGGGGGGAAATAAAAAAAAAAAAAGAACAGTTGCTCCAACATTCATTTGTAATGAATAAAATAATAATTAAAGCTGCAAGCAGCGTTTTCGGGGGACAAGCACTCAGACTGGTGAGCTATACATTCACAGACACATTACAGTTGCAGAAGCAATCACAGGAAAGCAGAGCCATAAGTAAAGGCAAAAGGATTTAAGAATTTTCCCTTTCAAAGGGAACTCCACTTTGCATTAGCTGAACGCTGTGGGAAGTGCCCTTGCACTTCTGAAGCTTGTGTAGCATCATGAAACGTTCACTAAAACCCAGCAAAAAGGTACCAGATACCAAAAAATGATCACATTTACCATTTAAATTTCTATTTCAATATGTCTGTAACACGGTGTAAGACATTCAAGCAGTTTATAAACATTTTTGAGCTTTAACTCTTATTCTTTAAAAGCCAAAAGAATTATGAAAAAAATCCATAAACGGTGAAGCTCAGAGAGGACTGAAATACGAAATGATTTTATACTGTATATAATATATTTCCATCCAGTCGTATGTGTCCGTTAACTGATGTATTGAGAGTAACATTGGAAATAAGTCTCAGATGTCAGCTCTGGAGCATGATAGGACTAAACTAAGTGCACTACTGTATCAGTCTTGACCTCCCTAATGCACGGTATGAATTTGGGGAAAATTGGAGAACACCGATTTGATTCGCCCCAAAAACACAAAGGCCCCTCACAATTTTTGCAGGGAAAAGAGTCATGTTCTCAGATCTTCACCAAATTCACATTGTGCATTATGGACATTAAAACCAACACAGGAGTGCAAAGCCCTGTAAAGGGTAGTGAAAAATGCCTGACACATAATTGGTGACAACTGCCAGCCAGTGAACATCTTCACAGTAGATGTCTGAGTAGAGCACGCAAAATCATCAGGGACTCCTCTCAGCCTGGTCAGAAACTGTTCAACCTCCTTCCCTCCAGGAGAAGATACAGGAACATTCACACCAGAACCAGCTTCTTCCTCACAACCACCACCCTGCTGAACTCTACACTACACCTTCAGGCCACTGATGTTTTACTGCCTGTAATCATCCCGTAGCTCTATTCTATACTGTGTATTTTGTATACCCTCTATATAATTGTAGATGTATAGTATATATCCTAGGTTATCTTTATAAAGTGCCCTCCACTAATTTTGGCACCCTTGGTGGTAAATATGGGCAAATAAGGCTGTGAAAATGTTCTTTTTTGTTTAACCTTTTGATATTTTGTTTTTTAAAAATTACAAAAATACTCTGCTCTCATGGATATCAAACAGTTACAAACAAAACAAAACAAGTTTGTTAAATATAGGTGTGCAACAAATATTGCCACCCTTTTAGTCAATACTTTGTGCTACCTCCCTTTGCCAAGATAACAGCTCTGAGTCTTCTCCTATAATGCCTGATGAGGTTGGAGAATACATGGCGAGGGATCTGAGACCGTTCCTCCATACAGAATCTCTCCAGATCCTTCACATTTCGAGGTCTACTCTGGTGGACTCTCCTCTTCAGTTCACCCCACAGGTTTTCTATGGGGTTCAGGTCAGGGGACTGGGATGGTCATGCCAGGACCTTGATTTTGTGGTCAGTAAACCATTTTTGTGTTGATTTTGAAGTATGTTTTGGATCATTGTCCTGCAGGAAGATCCAACCACGGCCAATTTGAAGCTTTCTGGCAGAGGCAGTCAGGTTTTCATTTAATATCTGTTGATATTTGATAGAGTCCATGATGCCATGTATCCTAACAAAATGTCCAGGTCCTCTGGCAGAAAAGCAGCCCCAAAACATTAAAGAGCTATAGTTGTACATTGTTGGAATGTGGCGTGTTTGTTCCAACGACTAAACTGGTATGTTGTAAAGCGGTACCCGGATCAGACCATATTAGTCACAGTGACGTACCAAATAACGGTCCAGCTGTGTAACCTTGTGAATCCCATATTTGTCATGGTGACGTTATAGCTTATAGTACATTGCTGGAACGTAGCGAGTACGTCCCAACGACCATTGCCAGGAGTCTGATCATTTAATCCTTTCAATCACAATTGAAGAATATATGAGCAGCTGCTTACCTGTCTCCCGTGACAATTCTTCACCTCAACTCCACCTTTATTTCTAACATCTCTCACTCATTTGGTCAGGGGTGGATATGCGATTCTTGAGCCATTCCTTTATGGACAGCAAGTGAATTTGTTTACTTTGAAACCCATATAGGACTGACTTTCATTCCCTGCCTTCAAATTGTAATGTTTGTAATGGGAAATGTATTAGTTTTGATGGAAGCAATTAAAACAATGCAATTATAATGGTGTTTGTTGTGGAATTTCTATTCGACCCATCATCTCAAAAACGTTCTCATAAGACACACCTGTGCCTCAGGTAACATCAAGCAACAATCAGCAACACATTTATAGCATTTATTCATCAGCATTGTCATTTTTTCTAACCATACTAAGATAATACCATTAAGCTAAATAAATAAATGAAATAAAAAATAAATGCGAAACAAAAAAATGAACTTCACAAATATTATCAATTCATAAATAATTAAACATATAAATTAATGAAACCAAAGTACTACTGTGTAGTAGGGTAGTCCGCCATTTCGGACACAGACCGAGAGTGATTCGTTCTGACTCGGGAGATTCACTAATCAATTCTGACTCTTGTACGAACAGGAAACAGAATTGATTAGTTCATCTCCCAAGTCATTTCCTTCATGACCGAAAGGATGATGTGTTTGTGTGGTCACAAAAATGAACCAATCTCTCTCTGAGAGACCACTTGTAGGACCAGAAGACACAATTGAATGGGGAATGAATCATGAGAACAGAGAAGATCCTAAACCATATGGAATTACTTTCAAATGATCTTAAATTAATTTACTGCAGTGTGGATATTATTTTAAGTTAAATTTGATGTTTGTTGAATTAATATAAAGTAAAAAATATTGTTAATATTCATGCCAAGCTAGCTGTGTCAAATTTTAAAGTGCAGTTGTAAAATTGCAGATCCAACTTACTAACATTGTGCATTTTATAACATGAATGTCTTTGTTCTGCTTTACAGGCATGACTGAGCACTGGACAGTCGCAGAAGTTTGCCAGTGGCTTGATGAAGTGTCACTGGGACACGCAAAACAGGCATGTATTGCTCAGTAATATGGGATGGAAGGTGTTTTCCAGTGTTCACATTAACAGGCCTTAGTCTTTAAAAGGAGTGGACCTGTCCCTGTACAAAGGGTTTTTAATTCTCTGTAGTTGCTTAAAACTATTGATCTTGTCCTTTGTTGCTGCTGTTTATGTCAGCTTTGTAATTTAATTTTAAACCTCTTCATCACAAAAACAGAATTTTAAGAGTTTCTGTAATGGTTCCATAATAAATAGAATCTGAAAGAAAGATAACTTGTAATAACATTTCAGACTGGTAATAAGTTGTAGTCACATTTCAGCAGTTTCTTTTAATACAGGGCCACTAGGCTTGATTTGTAAAGAATGAAATGCATTTCAAGGTTGACATAAGTATGTGATGCCAAGAAAAAGATCTGCTGCATTATTTAAAATTGTTCTTAAAATTGTCACAATTGAGACAAATGTTATGTATTAATATACACTCACTCACTCACTCACACTCTCTCTCTCTCTCTCTCTCTCTCTCTCTCTCTCTCTCTCTCACACACACACACACAGATCGACTTGTAATTCAATAAATAATCATCTTTTCAAATCTTGTTACTCTAGTTCTTTTTAAACAATGTATATGAGAAAATTTGTTTCATTGCAGAAAAAATCCTAGTTAATTTTAAGCAGTTTTGGATCTATTGGTGCCATAAAGAACATTTTTTTTTTTTGACTGGTTCTTTGTAGAACCTGAAAAGATTTTTTGTGGCATTAAGGAAAAATGGTTCTTAAATGAACCATCCACTAAAAGGTTCTTTGTGGAACCGAAAAAGGTTCTTCTATGGCCTCGCTATGAAACACCCTGTTTGGTTCTTTGTGGCACTTTTTTTAAGAGTGCAGGAGGGGTTTGAGCCACTGATGAACAGATTCCTGGAGAAAATGTGACCTCTGTACATGCAAAACATACATTCTTTCTTTTTGTAAGAACGTACTGAATAGTTGATTTGGCCACACCTAATGTTTTTGGGTTTGTTTCGATTTTTCAGCCTAATGATGGCTCGCTTCACTGGCAGTGACAGCTCTTTGGACTTCATATTGAGAGTTAACAAGAACAGATTCCAAATGCAAACGCCACACCTGAAATCAACTCTACACTTTTATCTGCTTACTTGTAAGTGAAAGAATGAGGGAATAATGAGGGAATAATAAAAAGTGCTGTAATTCCTACACCTGATTTGGATGTAAATATCCTCAAATTAAAGATGAAAGTCTGCACTTTGAGCTCACATTCATTCTTTAATTTCATCTCCAATACACTGTAGTAGACAGCTAAAATTAACAATAACTTTGTCAATGTCCAAATATTTACGGACCTGACTGTACCCCACATTTCTAGTGCTTCCTGTATAAACAGACCCATTTCCCCTACACCAGTCAACTGAATTTACCACAGGAGAACTTTAATCAAGTTGTAGAAACATCTCTAAGATGATCACAGGATGCACCTGAGCTCAGTTTCAAGTGTCTCAGTAAAGGCTCTGAATTCTTGTGTGTCAATGAGATATAGTAGTTACTTATTAATATATTTTTTAAAACTTCCGAAATTGTTGTTTATGCTCTGAGTGCACTGTGTGTTTCCTGACTCCTGACTAGAAAATGGTTAAAGATATAAAATAAAACTAGATAGGTGAAGTTCATCACGACAAACTTTGATGTTGGCTTGAGAAAGAGAGACTGAAATATAGACAGAGTGACCATCATTATAGAGTTGATTATATAGATAGACAGACAGATTGGTGGTTGCTAGAGTGTTATAGGTGGTTGCTAGGGTGTTTTGGCTGGTTACTAGGGTGTTGCAAAGCAGTTGCTAGGGTGTTCTGGGTGGTTTAGTACATTGCTAGCATCAATTAGCCTCTTGCTAGCAAGAATTTGCATGTTGCTAACATGATTTAGCATGTTGCTAGCATGTTGCTAGCATGATTTAGCATGTCGCTACCATGAAGTAGCATGTTGCTAACATGATTTAGCATGTTGCTAGCATGAATTAGCATGTTGCTAACATGTTAGCATGTTGCTAGCATGATTTAGCATGTAGCTAGCACGTTGCTAGCATGAATTAGCATATTGCTCACATGAAATAGCATGTTGCTAGCATGATTTTGTATGTTGCTAGCATGAATTTATAGCTTTAGAGATTTAGAGTTTTCCAATACTTTTAGATATAGAGATAGATAGATTTACCGCCGTCATAATGTATTAATTATTTATCCAAAACATTTTAATAATATAATAATAATAATAATAATAATAATAATAATAATGTAGCACTGTTACAGTTTCTGCACACAAAAGTGCCATTCTAACTCGGGGAGAAAATAAATCTATCACCTCAGTTATAATTTTGCTAAAAACTTTTACCAACATTTCATTTCAGATCACAGAACCTCACAGTCGAGTCAGAACTCCACATACCAAACCCAGTGTATAGAGGCTGAGTGAATGTGGTGTGGACTCTGTGGAGGAGCTTCATCGTGTCAGAGACGCTGTAGAAGGACAGAGTTCCTGCACTGTGATCCACATACACTCCTATTCTGGAGGACGCTGGACCTCGGAGATCAGTCTCAATGTCGTTGTGGAAGAAAGAGACAGAGGAAGAAGAACACCACAGACTCCAGGACTGACTGTTGAGTCCAAACCCACACTCATCACCCCGTCCTTTCCTGCTGATCTCTTTATATGAGACTGATATGTACACACCATGGCTCCACTCCACCTCCCAGTAACAGCGTCCACACACACTCTCCTTACACAACACCTGATACAAGGGGTCAAATCTCTCTGGATGATCAGAGTATCGCTGTTTTCTCCCACTGCGCTTCACCACTCTGTTCTTCTCAGACAGAATGAGGTGATGATGTACTGTGTTGGGATCCAGAGTCAGATAACAGAAATCTAAAACAATAAAATGTCCACAGGTTAGATATTAATCACAGGATTTATAATGTGTGTGTGTGTGTGTGTGTGTGTTACACCTACACTGCAGAAAATCTTCTCTGTATTCTGGTGCTGAGAGTAAAATCATCTGAACTGCTGCAGCTGTGGAGACACAGAGACAAAATGGAGACGGGAAAATGAGGTGGAAACAGTTTAAAGCATGAAAATGAAAAATGAGATTTAATTGAAATTAGATTAGATTAGACTTCGTTGCTCCTAGTCAGACACGTCTCCATGGAGTTCTACTGGATTTAGAGCTTCATCAAGTTATTGGTCAAAAATGTCCCAACACTGTGCAGCGTTTGAATGTAAGAATCAGCGACACCTCAAAACCTTAAACCACGAGAACAAGCAAACACTTTTCCCAGGTGAAGCTCTGACAATATGTGTGTTTTATTTTCTCATGGACTTTATGTAGGAATTAAGGCCTCAGTTCTTATCTAATCTTCATAATATTTGTTATGACAAATGTTTGCTTGTTTACCTTGTGGACGGATTTTGTTGAATTCCACCTCACAGATTTCCTCCACTCGTTTTTTCAGATCTGAGAGAGATTTCCTCACTCCATCAAATGAGAGATGTTGATGGACAGTGAAGCTGGGTGAATCCTCAGATCCAGGAGAAACACAGAGAGACGGGAAACTCTACAGAGAGGAAACACATAATAGAGAAGGAGAAAAGTGAAGGAGAGGAACGAATGAATCTCAGACTGAATCAGACCAAACACACACTTGTGATCTCAGACAGGAACATTTATTGTTGCAGTAATGAGCTTTTAGGAGGAAACTTTGTGAGGAACAGCGCCCTCTGTAGATCAGACAGTGAGTGTTACCTGGAGGAAGTGGATGTGATCGTGTGTGTGTGAAAGCTGCTCCAGCTCAGTGACTCTCCTCTTAAGATCAGCAATCTCCTGCTCCAGTTGCTTCAGGAGTCGTTCAGCTCGACTCAGATCAGCTTTCTCCTGAGCTCTGATCAGCTCCTTCACCTCCGAGCGCTTTTTCTCCATGGAGCTGATCATCTCAGTAAAGATCCTCTCACTCTCATCTACTGCTGCCTGTGAACGCATCTGTTACACACACACACACACACACACACACACAATCAGAGATTGAATTATCCTTAATAAAGAGTACAACGAGTCTCCCTGCAGACATCCATTTAGTGTGTGTGTGTGTGTGTGTGTGTGTGTGTGTGTATGTGTGTGTGTATGTGTGTGTGTATGTGTGTGTATGTGTGTGTATGTATGTGTGTGTGTGTGTGTGTGTGTGTATGTGTGTGTGTGTGTGTGTGTGTGTGTGTGTGTGTGTGTGTATGTGTGTGTGTGTGTGTGTGTGTGTGTGTGTGTGTATGTGTGTGTGTGTGTGTGTGTGTGTGTGTGTGTGTGTGTCTGTATGTGTGTATGTGTGTATGTGTGTGTGTGTGTGTGTGTATGTGTGTGTGTGTGTATGTGTGTGTGTATGTGTGTATGTGTGTATGTGTGTATGTGTGTATGTGTGTATGTGTGTAGGTGTGTGTGTGTGTGTCTGTATGTGTGTATGTGTGTGTATGTGTGTGTGTGTGTGTATGTGTGTGTATGTGTGTGTATGTGTGTGTATGTGTGTGTATATGTGTGTCTGTATGTGTGTCTGTATGTGTGTGTGTGTGTGTGTGTGTGTATGTGTGTAGGTGTGTCTGTATGTGTGTATGTGTGTGTGTATGTGTGTGTATGTGTGTGTGTGTGTGTGTGTGTGTGTGTATGTGTGTGTATGTGTGTGTATGTGTGTGTATGTGTGTGTATGTGTGTGTACAGTGAGGGAAAAAAGTATTTGATCCCCTGCTGATTTTGTATGTTTACCCACTGACAAAGAAATGATCAGTCTATAACTTTAATGGTAGATTTATTTGAACAGTGAGAGACAGAATAACAACAAAAAAATCCAGAAAAACGCACATCAAAAATGTTATAAATTGATTTGCATTTTAATGAGGGAAATAAGTATTTGACCCCTCTGCAAAACATGACTTAGTACTTGGTTTAAAAACCCTTGTTGGCAATCACAGAGGTCAGACGTTTCTTGTAGTTGGCCACCAGGTTTGCACACATCTCAGGAGGGATTTTGTCCCACTCCTCTTTGCAGATCTTCTCCAAATCATTAAGGTTTCGAGGCTGACGTTTGGCAACTCGAACCTTCAGCTCTCTCCACAGATTTTCTATGGGATTAAGGTCTGGAGACTGGCTAGGTCACTCCAGGACCTTAATGTGCTTCTTCTTGAGCCACTCCTTTGTTGCCTTGGCCATGTGTTTTGGGTCATTGTCATGCTGGAATATCCATCCACGACCCATTTTCAATGCCCTGTCTGAGGGAAGGAGGTTTTCACCCAAGATTTGACGGTACATGGCCCCGTCCATCGTCCCTTTGATGCGGTGAAGTTGTCCTGTCCCCTTAGCAGAAAAAAAACCCCAAAGCATAATGTTTCCACCTCCATGTTTGACGGTGGGGATGGTGTTCCAGGGGTCATAGGCAGCATTCCTCCTCCTCCAAACACGGCGAGTTGAGTTGATGCCAAAGAGCTCCATTTTGGTCTCATCTGACCTCAACGCTTTCACCCAGTTGTCCTCAGAATCATTCAGATGTTCATTGGCAAACCTCAGACGGGCATGTATATGTGTTTTCTTGAGCAGCGGACCTTGCGCGCGCTGCAGGATTTCAGTCCTTCACGGCGTAGTGTGTTACCAATTGTTTTCTTGGTGACTATGGTCCCAGCTGCCTTGAGATCATTGACAAGATCGTCCCGTATAGTTCTGGGCTGATTCCTCACTGTTCTCATGATCAATGCAACTCCACGAGGTGAGATCTTGCATGGAACCCCAGGCCGAGGGAGATTGACAGTTCTTTTGTGCTTCTTCCATTTGCGAATAATCGCACCAACTGTTGTCCCCTTCTCACCAAGCTGCTTTGCAATGGTCTTGTAGCCCATTCCAGACTTGTGTAGGTCTACAGTCTTGTCCCTGACATCCTTGGAGAGCTCTTTGGTCTTGGCCATGGTGGAGAGTTTGGAATATGACTGATTGATTGCTTCTGTGGACAGGTGTCTTTTATACAGGTAACAAACTGATATTAGGAGCACTCCCTTTAAGAGTGTGCTCCTAATCTCAGCTCGTTACCTGTATAAAAGACACCTGGGAGCCAGAAATCTTTCTGATTGAGAGGGGGTCAAATACTTTTTTCCCTCATTAAAATGCAAATTAATTTATAAAATTTTTGACATGCGTTTTTCTGGATTTTTTTGTTGTTATTCTGTCTCTCACTGTTCAAATACAACTACCATTAAAATTATAGACTGATCATTTCTTTGTCAGTGGGCAAACGTACAAAATCAGCAGGGGATCAAATACTTTTTTCCCTCACTGTATGTGTGTGTATGTGTGTGTATGTGTGTGTATGTATGTGTGTATGTGTGTGTATGTGTGTGTGTGTGTATGTGTGTCTGTATGTGTGTCTGTATGTGTGTATGTGTGTGTGTGTGTATGTGTGTCTGTATGTGTGTCTGTATGTGTGTGTGTGTGTGTGTGTGTATGTGTATGTGTGTATGTGTGTGTGTGTGTTCACTCTTCACCTTAATAGTGTCCACAGTCTGTTTCAGCTCCTGCACCTTCTCCTGCTTCTCCTGGATCCTCTGCTCGGATTTCATCTGCTCCTCCTGTAGCTCATTCTGAGACCAAATAAAATACATTTAATCATGATCTACAAAAAAAGGAAATAAAAAACATTTCAAATGAAAACTAGACATAGTGCTTCTAGAACTAACTAAAATAAAGAGACCCAAAGCAAAGTAATTCTATGTTCACATTTTTTCACCACTAATAATATAATAATAATAAACTTTATTTGATATAGTGCCTTTAAAAGGCCTCTCAAGGCGCTTTACTGTTAACAATAACAGAAATACTAATAGTTTAATAACAAAAAACAAAGTCATCAAGTAAAAGCAATCCTAAAGAAATAAGTTTGGAGAGAAGATTTAAATAGACTAAAAGACTGGACTTCTCTAAGATCGGATGGGAGCGAGTTCCACAGTTTTGGAGCATAAGAAGAAAATGCCTCATCTCCCATCGTATGTAAACGAGTCTGAGGGACAGTTAAGAGACCGGAATTGGAGGAACGGAGATCATGTTTTGGGGTGTAATGGGTTAAAAGCCTTGTATGTGCTCCACTTGTCCTGGAGCCATCCGAGGTTCAGGTTAAAGAGCCAGTTTTACGAAGCTGGTGAGGCCAGTGAGCATTACTTCAGTCTCATTACTGTTAGGACCAAGAACATTTTAAACCATCCATATTTTTAGCACAGAAATACAATGTGAAAGAAAGGTGACTCCCAAGTTATCACCAGGTTTAGAATGAATGTACAGCGGCCTCCATTAATATTGGCACCCTCTGTAAATGAGAGCTGTTTATCTTTATCCCTTAGTCACTATGTGTATATATATATATATATATATATATATATATATATATATAGTGTGTGTGTGTGTGTGTGTGTGTGTAAATATAATCTAGACATAAACATGTCTAAATTAAAATGGGTCAGTAACTAACAAACCTAAAATAAACAATTCTGCTCAAATGAAAAGTGTAAATAATGTAACCCTCAACACCATGATGTCCAGTTACAGAGCTTTAACACACTCAGGTGTGCACTTTAGCTGTAAAATGCTGTGAGAAGGTTGTTTGGGGAATAATGATGTCTAGGTCTTACCTGTTTTTTCATTCTTTCTGCTTTAGTTGAAACCGTATCATGACCTTTATGTTCATCCATCGAACACAAGTAACAGATGAAGCTTTGGTCAGTACGACAGAAGATCTCGATCAGTTTGTCGTGCTGAGAGCAGATCTTCTCTTGGAGCTCTGCACAGGCTTCCACTAACTTGTGCTTCTTAAAGGCAGGAGACTGAAAGTGAGGTTTAAGATGATCTTCACAAAAGGAGGCCTGACACACCAGACAGGACTTGACAGCTTTGCATTTTCTCCCGGTGCAGGAATCACACGCCACATCTCCAGGTCCAGCGTAACAGTGAGCAGGAGAAGCAGCGTGGAGTTCAGTCTTCTTCAGTTTCTCCACCACTTCAGCCAGCATGTTGTTCCTGCGTAGAACAGGCCTTGGAGTGAAAGTCTCTCTACACTGGGGACAGCTGTAGACGCCCTTCACATCCTCCTGATCCCAGCAGCCATTAATACACACCTTACAGAAACTGTGTCCACAGGGAGTAGTCACTGGATCCTTCAGGAGATCCAGACACACTGGACAGCTGAACTGATCTACTGAAAGCTGAGCTACTGAAATACTGGATTCTGCCATTTTCCTGCACTCACACACTGAGAGAGAGAGAGAGAGAGAGAGAGAGAGAGAGACTCTGAGTTTCGTTTTCTCTGAAATGAACTTCCTGGTTCTGTGTGTTATAGAGCGACAGACAGAGTGGGCGTGAGAGAATGGGCAGACAGACAGAGTGGGCGTGGCTTTAAAGAGAGAGTTTAGGCTTTTAAGGAAAAGTGTAGCCTTATAGCCGGAGATTCTTTCTGATTTAAACTTTCAATTCATTGAAATCTGATTTGATTTTGTTGTGTATTTGAATGTAGTTTTATATAGTCACTGAAATATTACATTTTCAGCACTCAGACCCTTTACTCAGTACATTATGTTTTTGTAGGTGTGATGCTACAAGCTTGGCACACCTGGATTAAAGGATCTTCTCTGTTTGATGTCTGCAGCGCCTTTCAACATCTGTCATGTGGGTTTGGGAGTGTCGCTGTACTGCTGTTTTCAGGTCTCACCAGAGATGTTCATTTGAATTCATATCCAGGCTCTGGCTAGGCCACTCAAGAACATTCACACACCTACTGTATATCAGCACATTGTATTGGTTGTGTTTTGGGTCATTGTCATGTTGGAAGGTAAAAATGCACTCCAATCTGAGGTCCTGGGTGCTTTGGGGCATTTTTCCTCAAGCATATCTCTTAACTTTGACCTGTTTATCTTTTCCTCAATCCTGACAAGTCTCAGAGTCTCTGCTGCTGGAAAACATCCCCACAACATGATCCTGTCATGAATCCCAGCAGAGCATTTTATTTTGAGTCATGTCTTTTCTGCACCCTGTCTTGTGTTCTTCATTGTTCTCCTAGATTATACTGTAGATTATCCTTGTTTGATGTTACCTGCCTGTGTTGTGACTCCACATCCCACATGGACTTAGTCAATGATTTTTAGATTAACTCAAACAAAATGCATGCTAAATTTAAGCACACACATCCTGTATCTCTAATCTTATTACGGATACTATCACCACCAAGCTTCATAGTAGACACGGAATTGGCCATGTGATGAGCACTGCTTAGTTACAAATATTCCAGATATATAGATAGATAGATAGATAGATAGACTGAGGTACAAAGCCAACAAATTTAAAGCAGACAATCCAGAAACGAAGATTTAAACTGTTCATTAATATAATTTATTTTTTGTTTCACTGCTTTTATCTTAACTTTTTTCTTAAAAAAACGTTTTTTTTCCCAAGATGGCGCCAGTGTACCTGTCGGCATGCCGTCTCTGTTATCTTTCCCGTCTATTACAGTTTGTTCTATCTGTTTTGTCTGTTCGTCTGGCATCTCTGCTATTTTTACTGTGTATCGTGTCACACTGGTATCATGTAGATTCAGTATTGACCTACAATCGTCAAGCTTTGCTTAACATCAGAAGCTGTATGGGAGCTCATCTGCGATGTTGTCCTACTCTGTATTCTCATTTTCAATCCTCGTCCAGCCAACCCGCGGTGGAGTGCGCTCGCCGGCTACCTTGCTGCTTTCCTCCTCTTAGGAAGCGCCGCAGGAAGAGAGGGAATCGTCCTGGTGTTCGGGTGAGAATCAGACGGACAATCGCTTCCTCCAGACAATCGATTGAGTTTCCCTTAAGCTTGGAAGGGCTCCACTTGACACGACGGTCATGGGATTACAGATATGTTTTTCATCTGCCTATTTTCCCGGACTTCCTACACTCGTCTAATTGTTCTGCTCCTCCACGATTACGGATTCGTCAGAGAAGAGTGAACTGTTTAAATCTCCGACAACTGGAATTCCTTTCACCGGATCGGACCTCGCTACCTCAGTCTCCTATGAAGATGGCCCTGGTTAACGCTCGGTCCGTGTGCAACAAAACTTTCATTTTAAATGACTTTTCTACCAGACATAACCTGGATATTTTATTCCTGACGGAGACCTGGGTTAGTCCTGGTGAGTCAACCGTCTTCGAGGAACTCTGTCCACCGAACTGTTGTTTTATTAGTACTCCAAGGCCTTCTGGTAAGGGCGGTGGGGTTGCTATGGTTTTTAAACAGTTACTGAACATTCGGAGAGTTTCTGTTGGGAGTTACTCGTCGTTTGAGGTACAGTGTGTTGTGTTAGAGTCGACCTCGTCCACGCTGTTCTGTGCTTTGATCTATAGGCCACCTAACCCGGACAATGCCTTTTTAAGTGATTTTTGTGATTTTTTAACTTCTATTGTTCCATTGTATGATCGTTTGTTATTATTGGGTGATTTTAATGTGCATGTCTGCTGCCCTGGTCGACCCTTGGTTACTGAATTTTGTAAAATCTTGGATTCCTTTGGTTTTATTCAACACATAAATCAGGCAACTCATGTCCTTGGTCATACACTAGACCTTATATTATCATATGGAACCGCTGTTGATGATGTTAATATTGAAGATGCTTCCTTCTCTGATCACAAGCCCATTGTTTTTAATGTCCCTGCTGCCAGCTCTGCCGTTATGACTAGGCCTTCAGGATATTATTCTCATTGTATTAATTCACTCACTGCCTCTCAGTTTAGTGAAAGTTTTCTAGCTAATGCTGTTGAAACATCTATCTTGAGTGCTGCAGAGTCTTCTTCTGGCCCTGATGATTTGATTGCCTTATTTTATACATTTTGCTCCAATATTTTAGACTCCATTGCCCCTTTTAAGCTGAAGCAACCAAATCGTAAATCTTATTACTGGCTGGACGATAATACTCGTTCTCTCAGACAGGCTTGTCGTAGAGCTGAGTGGAGATGGAAGCATGATCAGTTAACTGTGTCCTTCCAGATTTTTAAAGATTGTTTGTTTAAGTTTCAGAGTGCAGCAAAGTCAGCTAGGTCTAGGTATTTCTCTGACTTAATTGCTACACACTGTCATAGACCAAAGATCTTATTCACCACGATAAATTCAATTATTAATCCAAGTTGCCAATTCCATGGGGAACCCTCGGCTGAACTTTGTGAGAAGATTTTAAAGTTTTTTGCTGATAAAGTAATTACTGTTCGTTCTTCCTTCACTTTGCATTTGTCAGACCTGTCCCTGAATTCACCGGCTTTACCGGTTTCATTTGATCAATTTGAACACGTTTCTCTAAAGGAACTGTGTGATCTGGTTAACCTGATGAAAATATCATCCATGCCACTTGATGTTGTTCCCGCTGTGCTTATGAAAGCAAGCTTTTCTGAAATTGGCCCCAGTATCCAAGTGTTGATAAATTCTTCTTTGGATGCAGGGGTGGTCCCAAATTGTTTTAAGAATGCTATTGTTCAGCGTTTGCTTAAGAAACAGGGTTTGGATGAAGGTTGCCTTAATAATTATCGGCCTGTCTCTAAGCTACCGTTTCTGTCAAAGCTGCTTGAGAAAGTGGTGCAATCTCAATTACTCCTGTTTTTAAACTCAGCTATGTTATTTGAACCTTTACAATCTGGTTTCACTGCTTTTCATAGCACGGAGTCTGCTTTGTTAAAAGTGTCCAATGACATTTTACTAACAGTGGATGCTGGTAAAAATACTGTGTTGATGCTACTAGATCTTACAGCTGCCTTTGATACTGTAGACCATAACATACTTCTCTGGTGCTTAGAGCATCTGTTTAGTATCAAGGGCACTGCCCTACAATGGCTCAGCTCATATCTTAAGGACAGGTCTTTCTCGGTAGCGTTGGGTAATTTCTGCTCTTCTTCTAGTCCTATTACTAGTGGTGTTCCTCAAGGCTCCATTCTGGGCCCGCTTCTTTTTAATTTATATATGCGGCCGTTGGGGAATATTATTAGGGCTCACAATGTCTCTTTTCATTTATATGCTGATGATACCCAGTTGTACATTCCTTTGAAAGCTGGTGACTCCATTCAGCCATTGTTGGACTGTCTGGATGACATTAAAAAATGGTTGACAAATAATTTCCTCTGACTTAATGAAGACAAAACTGAAATAATTGTTTTTGGCCCCCTGAGATTGAGAGATGGTCTCATTAACGAGCTCCATAAACACTTTCCCTCAATTTCTTCCCAGGTTCGGAACCTTGGCTTCATTCTGGACTCAGAATTAAGCTTAGCCAAGCAGATAAATTTGGCCGTTAAGACTAGTTTTTATCAACTACGGATTATTTCAAAACTCAAAACATTTTTGTCTTTCCAGGATTTGGAGAAGGTTATTCATGCTTTTATCACATCGCGCTTAGATTACTGTAATTCATTATACTTGGGTCTTCCTCAGTCATCTCTGGCTCGTCTTCAGATGGTTCAGAATGCAGCTGCAAGGCTGTTGACCAGGGCAAAGAAGTTTGATCGTGTCACCCCAATTTTAGCATCGCTTCACTGGCTCCCAGTTCGTTTTGGGATTCAGTTTAAGGTTCTGGTGTTTGTTTTTAATCAAGCTCCTCCGTATCTTCAGGATCTTCTTAATCCACGTTCATCAAACAGATGTCTAAGATCTTCTGATAGGTTTCTTTTGCATGTCCCTCGTTCCCGGTTAAAAACAAAGGGGGATAGAGCTTTTTCTGTTGCTGCCCCCTGTCTATGGAATCAACCGCCACTGGACATCCGCCTTGCACCTTCTATTACCACTTTTAAAAATAGGCTTTAAACTTATCTCTTCTACCAGGCTTTTTGATCAAATTTTTAATTGTTTAAACAATTTTTTTATTGATTTTTTTCTATTGTCTATTGTCTGCTTTTATTTGGTCTAATTCTGTTTCTATTTTCCTTTCTGTACTTTGTTCAGCACTTTGGCCAGCGTTGCTGTGTGAAACGTGCTATACAAATAAATTTTACTTACTTACTTAACACACGCTGTTTAATGATTTTTGTTAGATGTGATAATGATAGATTCCTTTTATAGGGTATACATTTCTTTGTTCTTTTCATGTAAAGGTGTACAAACTTTTGCACAGATGTCATGAGCTGTCATTTTTTAAAATCCCAGTGTAACCGTCACTTTTAGTTTAAAATCTGTAACCGGAAGTAGGTGTCGGTTATTGCTGCAGCGTTCACGCGCTCTGTCACTGGTCAGTTTTACCGGCAGTTCGGGGACAGAAACGGATGGAGAGAATTCAGATCTGCTTTAATTTAGCTTGAAGTTTTTCCCCAGTTCAGAGGAACCGTCCACTTTCAGGAGTGGGGGAAACCGCACACGTGCTCCACGAGGACATTTCCTCTCGGCTGTACAGGAAGTGGTTCATCCCGAACACAGCCAGAGCGGGTTTTACTTTTAGATCATTGAGATTACTGAGGATGGTACCTCTTAAAAACAATAAAGATGGCTTTGGACCTTAATTCATATGAACAGTTATGGGATGATGGATTTAGGACTGCAATTGCTATAAACATTTCTACACTCGAGTCT